>NC_056731.1:1840846940-1841146940 GCF_019279795.1 Protopterus annectens
ATCTTGGGTGGTTCCTTCAGGCGAAGAGATGATGCATCTTATCTCTTAGTAGGCATGGAAGGAGCTGGATGTGGTTGAACCAGCCTCTCTCAAATTGGACAAGTATTTAGTATCCTGAAAGGATCGTCAGCATTGGAGCAAGTGTCAGGCTGTCTCTTCCATGGTAGAGGTAGCTGCCATCAAGATAGCTAGCAAAAGAGAGCTCTGGGAGTCCGATGTGTCAGGCAGGTTTGGGAAGCGGGTGTATCTTCAGCTAACTTTGCCTTGAGGGTGCTGAATTATTTGGCACATGTCGCAAAATTACAAAATGGTTTGACTAAGGAACTTTCAAACAGAAAGGGTTCTACTCTCCACCCCCCCCCCCCCCCGAACAAGAAGTCCAAGGCATTGGACAGATTTGGGAAATGGGTGTACATTTCAGCTACCTTTGTTTTAAGGGTGATGAATTACTTTGCACATGTCACTAAATTCCAGAACAACTTGACTAAGGAACTTTCAAAAGTCCCTCTTCAGGTGTCTATATCTGCAGAGGGCAAGAAAACTTTGGACTAGTTAGCCACCCTACAGTCTCTTTCCAGTGTGTTGATCTTCCTGATCTCTAATGCAACAGAAGGCATTTCGAGAGCCACAAGTACCAGCATTACCTTAAGGAGTTATGCTTGGATGCACTTATGTGACTTTGTCGAGCACTTCAAGACTTCATTTGTGAATGCCCCTTACAATGGCTCAACTCTTTGGGTTTAAAGTAAAAAAAAAACACTTTCTGGAAGTGAACAGAATAGAAAGACCCTTTCTTCCATAGGAATATGGTTCTCTACCCTCCAGAGGTCTTTTCTATGAATCAAAAGAGGTTTGAGAAACTATGGATGTTCTTCGTGTTTCACTGTTGCAGTCATCACATTTGGGTTATCCCTGCCAGGGTAGCCCTCGGCCAGCCCGAATATCAGAGACGTAGTGTTTTTGCGTCGGTTGCTGTCACTTGAGGACTGATGTCAGGTTGTCAGTAGTATAAAGTAAGGCAGCTGACGCCATTACATAAGTCTTTCTTGCCATGGAGCCCGAAGCAGTTCACACGAGTGCCGGTCAGCTGCTACCTGAGTTTTCGTCTACCGAACTGAAGTTAATTGTCTCGCCTGTGGAAAGCAAATAACCACACCGAGACTTGCACTCTTACTGCGTCACTTGTTTAGGCCCAGACCACGACGTCCCCCGTTGTTGTTTCTGTGCTTTGTTGAACGCCAGAACTATCCATTGTCAGGCCCTTATTGCAGCAAGATTTTTTTGCTTACAGTCCTCTAATTCCGATATGCCTTCAGTAAGCCATCCAACAACAGATCTTCCAAAAAAACGTAAAGATAAAGACAGAGACAGACTGCACAGGTTGAAACCTACAGGTGCCACTTCCGTTAAGCTAGTCATTAGTTCTCCGGTACTAAGTGAGGCACTTTTGTAGCCTCTGATGCCCGCTTCTGTTGATTCGCAGGTCGCTACTGAGACCCTCTCGGAGTCTGGTATGCCGCAAATCTCTTATTAGACTAAGAATCCTACAGTTGTCTCTGTCATGGATGGGTCCGGTGCTGCTGAGCAGGCACCGGCTTCCGAGGAAGTCCTTCGCACTACCGAATCTCAACACAAACTAACATCTTCTTTCGCAACTACTGTTCTTTCAAAAACGACTACGTTTCTTAGGCCCATGGTACGAAACACACCCAAGAAATCGACCCACTCTCAGGCGCCTGCTACCTTGCCTCAGTCTCAAATGCTTAAAATTGCAGAAGACCTCATCATGCTGATCAGGGGAAGCCAAGCTACCCCCTCCAAAAGAAAGAGATCTGTCCCCTGTAGTTTTGTCTGAACAAGAATCAGATGAATCTGATCCATCTGAATATGAAGACATGTAACCCCTCTCCACTTATGAGGATTCTGATGCAGAGGATTCCATTCCTTCAGCCTCTCCCCCAGAGGATTTTTCCTTTGGGGAAACCCAGCATACTTTTAAGGGAGCATTTCTAATGGGAGAGTCAGGACTACCCTCAGTCTAAAAAGAGACTCAGGGAATTCCCAGATCTTTCACAACACAGTTCCTTGGCCATCCCCCCAGTCCTGGATGTTGTGGAGGATGTTTTCCTGGAATCCAGCTTGACTCCTGATGCCCTTCCTCCAGCTCCCAGGAAACCAGACAGGTACTACAGAGTCCCTGACTCTCACAAATATCTTTTTAAAAATCCTACAGCTGACCCTGAGGTCATTTCTCAAGCGTCAAAAGGGATTAAAGCAACCGCTAAGAATCCCACCCCCTCAGACAGGGATTCCTGAGCATTGGACAGATGGGGTAAAAAAGTATACACCTCAGCTATCAGGGCACTAATTTTTCAGTTTCATATGCTGAAATCCAGCAACATTCCTTGGAACTCCTTAAACAAAAATGTCTTCCTTTCCTGCTTGGGCAGAATCTAAACATTTAGAAGAGTTAATGCATTCTGCAAGTCAAGTAACTAAACACACCTTGCATTCTGGTTTTGACACCCTAGAAACTTCTTGCAGGGTAGCAGTCACTGGGTCTGTCATTAGAAGGCATGCGTGGCTTAAGGAACATCCCCTGCCAGACCATGTCAAATCTAAATTGCTGAATGCCCCCTTGCACAAAGATAACTTATTTGGCACTAAGGCAGAAGAGGTCTTAAAAAAGATGGAAGAAGAAAAAAAAGCAAAAATACATGCAAACAGTTAAGGATTTCTTGCAGGTCCAGCCCCATAGGTTCAGCCGGCATTGTCCCTCAACACTGGTCCTTTCCTGCTCCCAGAAAACCAGCCCAGCCTAGGCCCCATGGAAACAGACCTCCCCAGACAGCAGCCACAGGGAATGCAGAGATCTAAACAGTGGACTGCCTTCACTTCAAAACAAGGGAGTTCTAAGCCACCCCCTTATGATAACTCAGTGATTCACCTCCTCCACCCCCTCCCTCTGCCCACCTTCACTTAACCCTAGGAGGAAAACTTTCCTTTCACTCAAGCACCTGGGCCACCATTACCAAGGACTACTGTGTTCTGAACATTGTGTCTCAGGGGTACAAATTTTCCTTCCACACCCTGCCAACCCCAAAAGGGTCCCCAGATCTACCACCAAATCAGTGAGCAGAGGCTCAAAAGCAAATCCTTTTCCCTGCTTTCTCTGAGGGCAGTACATCACATTCCTGCAGAACAGATAGGCCAAGTTTTCTACTCCAGAATATTTCTGGTACCCAGAAAAGAGGGCACCTGGCGCCCCATCCTCGATCTATCTATTTTAAATACCTTCCTGGTGATCCCAAAATTCAAAATGCTCACCCACCAGCAGCTCTGCTACCCATGCTCTCCAAGGATGCTTGGCCAGCCGCCCTAGATCTAAAAGGGGCCTAGCTCCACATTCCTATCAGGGAATCATGCAGGAAATATCTCCACTTTAGGGCAGGATCTCAACACTTTTCAGTTCTTTGCGCTTCCCTTTGGCTTATCTACTGCTCCCAGAGTTTTCACAAAATGTCTGGCTCCGGCCATTGCCTTTGGCAGACAAAGAAATATTCAGCTTTATCCATACTTGGACAACTGCCTTATTCAGGCAGACAGCCAGGAAAAGCTGCTCTAGCACCTGGTCTTTGTAAAGACCCTCCTAACCTCTGTAGGGTACAGAATCAACTAAAAGAAATCCAAGCAGGTGCCTACCCAAAGGATAATCTTCCTGGGAGCAAGTCTGGACACAGCATCCCAGGTGGCATACCTTACACCAGAGAAACTAATTTTCCTGACAACCTACTTCTCTCAACTAGCCACCAGGCCCCAGCTAACTGCAAGAAAGATCCTACAAGCTCTGGCATTCATGCCATCTTGCATACTACTCATTCCATGTGCCAGACTGCATATGAGGAAACTTCAATGGTACCTAAAGAGCCTTTGGTGTCAACACTCTCAAGACCTGGAAACTCTTCTACCTACAATTCTTTGCCTCAGAAAAGATTTTCTTTGGTGGGCAACAGCATGCTCCCTCAACAAGGGACTGCCTTCTCCCCACCCCACCCTGCCCCAGACCCTCACCACAGATGCATCAGACTATGCTTGGGGTGCACACCTGGACAGCAGGTGCATACAGGGCCAATGGAGCTCACAGCAAATCCCTCTGCTCGTCAATCAAAAAGAGATGATGGCTGCACAGCACACCTTGATCACTTTCAAGCCCCTTCTCCCTTCAGGGGCTCTCCTGATCAAAACAGACAACACCACTGTGATGTTGATAGATCAACAATCAGGGAGGGACTCCCTCCTACTCTCTGCAGGCTGGCCATGATCCTTTGGCGCATAGCCTCTGCCATGCAACTACACCTGTTGGCACAATTCCTACCAGGCTCTCTCAACTCTCTGGCAGACCAATTAAGCAGAATTCTTCTGGCCCCACATGAGTGGCAACTCAGCAGAAGTACCTTCACCCTAATAACTCAGAATTGGGGAACCCCAAAGGTCGACCTCTTTGCCTCCCACACCAACCATCAGCTCAGCATATTCTGCACCAGGCAGCATCATTGTATGGCTGGGAAAGTGGATGCCCTGTCCTTCCCCTGGGTCAGTCTATGCCTTTCATCTCCAGGGTACTGCTCAAAATAAGGGAGGAAAAACCAAGGACCATTCTTATAGCTCCAGACTGGCCCCGGCAACACTGGTACCCCTTACTGCACGGCCTGTCCCCACTGCCTCCATGGCATCTTCCTCAGATTCCAAACCTTCTGACCCTGAGGGAAGGGGAATTCATGCATCCCCAATTGCAGACACCCAGTTTGGCAGCTTGGCTTATTCCCTAACCCCGAACCAATCTGCCAACCTCAGTAAACAGGTTCTGGATGTTATCCATGAGGCCAGTTGCCCTAACAGCAGAAATTCTAATGCTGATAACTGGAAAAGGTTCTGCACCTCCATCCAGGCTAAGGGAGCCAATACGGCACAGCCCTCCCTCCCTCTCATCCTGGATTACTTAGCTGACCTACTACACAGTGGCCTCTCTTTCTCCTCTATAAAAATTCATGCCTCTGCTATTTCTGCTCATTTTCACACTGAGCAGCCCCTTTTCTCACACCCATTGATCAAACAGTTCCTAAGAGGGGCTAGTAACCTGAGGCCACCCAGAAGGGCACCAACACCAGCTTGGCACCTTAACTTTGTATTGGAAAAGCTCCCCCTGCCCCCCCTTTAAACCAGATTCTTTTGCCGAGCTAAAATTTCTCTCCTGGAAGACAGCATTCTTTCTGGCCATCACTTCAGTCAGAAGAGTCTCTGAGCTGCAAGCACTCATGGCTGTGGAACCCTTCATCATCTTCCATGCAGACAGGGTATCCCTCAGAACTAATCCATCCTTCATGCCCAAGGTGGTGTCCAGTGTGGCTCTCATCCAATCCATTCATTTGCCCACCTTTTTTCCTAATCCCCAGAACAAGGGGGAAAAGGATTCTTCACTCTCTAGATGTGTATGTGCACAGACAGCTCAGATTCTGTCTAGATAGGACTAAATCCTTCAGAAAGTCTGATCAATTGCTGTTTAGTTTTGCTACAGGGGCAGAAGGCAAAGCCATCTCCAAACAAACCATTTCCAATTGGATAGCACACTGCATCCATTTCTGCTACAAACAGCATGGAAATCCTCCCCCGGGGGGGGGGTCTGACACACTCCACCAGAGCAGCCTCCACCTCTGCAGCTTTCCTCAGAGGGGTCCCCACCAGGGAGGCTGCCACCTGGACATCTGTTCACACTTTTACTAAGCATTACCACCTGCCTCTCTTCTCCATATCCAGGGCAGGGTTTGCCTCTGCAGTCTTGCAGGGCATCCTAGCCAGCCCCTAGTTTCCTTGACTGCCTCCACCCATTTCCTCAGCTTTGGGAATCAACCCAAATGTGATGACTGCAACAGTGAAATATGAAGAACATAGTACAGTTGTGTACACTTACCATAAATGTAGATGTTCGAGTGTATTCAGTGTTGCAGTCCTGGTTTCCCTCCCTCCATCCTCCTGTCTTCTCTTTTTCCTTTTATTACCATTCTTCCTTATTGTTCTCCTTTCCTTACAAGGGACATATTGGTATTTATTTTCCACTGGTGGGGTTCTTCCATCAGAGCCTGGCCTCCTCCTTGGGGGCTCCTGACAGGTTAGGGCAAGAAAAACTGATGTAATGGCGTCGGCTGCCTTACTTTATACTACTGATGACCTGACGTCAGTCCTGAAGCGACAGCAAACGATGCAGAAATACAATGTCTCTGGTATTCGGGCCGGCCAAGGGCTACCCTGGCAGGGATAACCCAAATGTGATGACTGCAACAGTGAATACACTCAACATCTACATTTATGGTAAGTGTACACAACTACACTTTCTGTAAATCCCAAGGGTTTTGTCATGGAACTTCTGGAGATAGTCTCCCCCTTTAGCAGAGGGGGAGACTCAAGTAATGGTCGTTACCCTCACAGCATAGGTGGGCCACAAAACCAAGACTTCAAGGGACCTTCCTCCCAGAGGTGGTGTTATTGCTCATGAATGGTTGCCCAACTGCCATACTCTGGAGGCAGTCACTGCACCCCAAAGCCTGGAGACCCATCACAAAAGACATGTTTGCTACAAGGGATCATAATCAGAGGCTATTCCATTCTCTTTGTTTCACACCCCACCCTCTCAAAAACAAGCAGCACTTGTAGAAATAAAAAGGCTGCTTGACAGGCAAGTCATCCAGGAGGTCCCGCCAGACCTGCATGGATGTGGAACTTACTCAAGATTCGTTTTGGTGCTAGAAAAGTCCGGGAACCTTAGGCTTGTTTTGGACCACAGTCATCTCATTCAGCATTTCAAACAAAGTTCCAGATGGTCACTTTTCATTCCATGTTTTGGTCCACAGTCATCTCATTCAGTATGTCAAACAAAGTTCCAGATGGTCACTCTTCGTTCCATTCTTCCACTGTGCAGAGTGAACAGTTCAGTGTGCTTGATAGACCGTCAGGATGCATACTGCCATATCAAGATGGGCAGACAGTCTAGAAAGTTTCTTCATTTCCAGCTGGGAGCTAGTCGCTTCCACTTTGGAGCCCTGCCCTTTGGTCTCACCACAGCCTCCATGTGATCACTAAGTGTATGGCAGTGGTTTCAGCCTATCTCTGGCTTCAAGGGTTCTGGGTATTCCCATATCTAGATGGCTCAGTTTTGCCCCTACCAGGAATCTACTCATTCATGCCAGAAATTCCTTGTTCCTCCTCTGCTCATGACTGGGTATCATGGTGAACTCTGAACAGGGAGAAACTTGGACTTGTCCAACTATTGGTGCACACTTGGAAACAACTTGTCAGATAGCAAGACTCCATCAGAAGAGACTGTTAATCCTTCACAACCATGCATTAGACATTCTTTCCTACCAGAAACCATCTGCAAGACTAGTTAGACTGATAGGTATGGTGGCAACATCCATTGACTTGGTTCCCCTTGTGAGGTATGCAATGAGTGTGCTTCATTGGACCCTTGCGGTACAGTGGTCCATCATGGCTCAAAATGTGAGTTTCAGAAGACTCTTAAATATATGTAGAACATATATCCATTGATGGTTTGAGTTCTTGATGGTTAACACAAGGCCACCCATTTGTACTTCCTTCACCCAAGGCTACAGTGACCATGGGTGCTTCCCAACTGGGAAGGGGCACTACTTTGGAAAGACAGTCCAAGGCACATGGTCCCCACAGAGACCAATCTACAGATCAGCATTCTAGAGAGGAGGGCAGTTGTCCTAGTGTTTGCAGGCCTTTTAGGACTCCCTCCCTCAAGAGTGATATCGGTGCAGACTGCCAATATGTTGGCAGTTGTGTACATCAACAAACTCCTACCTGCTATATTAAGAGGTGATATCTTCTGGATGATTTCTTATAGCAGCACAGTTCCGGGGAAATCTATTCTGGTGGACAGGGTGAGCAGGCCTACCCCTTGCCTCACAAATGGAGTGGTCCCTCTGTTTGAAAGTGGGAGAGCAGATTTTCTGTCGCTGGGGTCGACCATGCTGCAGTTTCTCTGCCTGTCCCCATAATACCAAGTGCAGCAGGTTCTTTGTTCTGATCCCCTGGAGGAGTCACCAAGGAAATGCTCTGACCTGCATTTGACCCCCCCCCCCCCAAGTCTACTATACACCTTCCCTCAAACTAATCTCATACCAAAATTAATATAGAAAGTATTAGAGAGAATGGTCGCAGTTATCCTAATTGCCCCATTCTGGCCTCTACACAAGTGTGGTTCCCCTAATTCTCTCCATCTGATTCAACCTTTCTTGGGTGCTGAATCCCAACTTGGATCTCCTTTCTCACCAGTATGTTTCCTTCAAACCTTCATTTTCCACAAGGACAATGTATCCTTACGAACTAACACATCCTTCCTTTATTACAAAGTGGCTACCAAAATTACTGTAAATAAGACCATCCACCAGTTTCGTTTTCAATTTTTCCAGCAAATGGGAATACATGGTACATCTGTTAGATGTCTTCCATCAGCTACATTTTTATCTTTAGTGTACTAAAGATATTAGTAGAGCTGACCAGTTATTTGTGCCTTTGTCAATTTCCTGATTTGATCAAGGAGTCTCTAAAGTCAATTTATCTAAGTGGTTGTAAGTTTGCATTTCACATTTTTACAGAGAAAAGGGTTTGGCCTTATCCAAGCCCATCTAAGTGGTTGTATGCTGCTTGCATTTCACATTTTTACAGAGAAAAGGGTTTGGCTTTATCCAAGGCCATCAAAGTGCAATCAATCAGATCTGTGGCTATCTCAACAGCTTTCTTTTCAAGGGTCTCCATTAATGACATTTGTGTTGCCGCCATCTGGTCAGATGTTCATGTTGTAGTTTCCCATTATAAACTTGATTTGTTGTCTAGAAACTGAGTTGCTTTTAGTTCAGTCATCCTCTGGAATATCCTTCCTTGAGACCACCCAATGGTTTCATTAGCTGGGGACTCTCTCCCACCCATTGAGGAACAGACAGAAGAGAACATCAGATACAAAAGTTATGTACTTACCATAATGATAAATGTATTTGCTTCCATCTTTGTAACTACCTACCCTCCCCCCCCCCCTTCCTTAGTACTACATTTATTTCCTTTTTTTCTGATGCGACCGGACTGGCCATCTCCAAGAAACTTGATCTGAGGTAATGTCAAGTTTAGGGAGGAGGGGGTATGGATGAGGGGAGGGGTCTGAGTTTTGGGTCCAAAGTCTTGAGTGGCCAAAGTCTGATCCAAGTTCAGATCCAGAGACCCATCCTTTGAGGTAGGATGGAAGCAGACAACACAGATGTATTATAATGTTAAGTATAGAATTTTCATTTTTATTACATTGTTTGTCAAGCACTGTACACCTTAAGTATTGTATTCTGTTCCATCTTACTTTTGTTACCTTTCACTTGAATATAACTCTGCTAATTGATTTATTGTCTGACTGAGTAACTGTACTGCATTCTGGCTACTTTGTACTAAAATTTGCAGCAGAATGCAAAAAACATATTAACCCACTACAGAATTGTTTTCCCCTTTAATGCATCATCAGAATGCAGGGCTGGATGACATGGAATCAAAAAGTTATTGGACAGTTGCTCAGCCAGCAGTAAACGGAAATAACAGTTTATTAAACTTTAGGTCTACTGAAGTAGCTAAAGTAAAAACTACACGTTTTAGACTAAGAAAGGCCACTACAAGATATTTACATAATTATAACGAAAAGGAATGAGGACATATAGAAAACTAAGGAGAACGTCTGATACAGGACTGTCATAAAAATAACCCAACATTAAGTCCTCAGACTGGTGTGTTTACAACTGAGCAAGCAGCTGCATGTGCCACTTTGTACCAAGTAATCAGTCACCTTTTGAAAACTGGAAAGGGATCCATGGACATTTGAGAGAAGAGTGTAAAAGTAAATTAGTAATGTTTTATTTTGAAGCACTTAAAACATCTGCAGGAATGGAGGAAGACTGCTGCAATCTGTTAAAGGCTTCTTCACCTGAGGTAAAAGTCATTGATTCTCCTGGCAAGAACATTTTCAGTGTACAAGGGTAAAGTAGCTTGTATTTCCATCTGTTTTGATTGGCAACCTTTATGGTTGGGTAGAATTTAGCTCATCAGTGCCTGGTTTCTAGTGAATTGTCTTGTTCAGTGACCAAGTATCCTATCAATAGTTTGACTTTCCTGGAAGCCACAGCTGACTTAGCACCTTTTCTTTGACAACATAGTTAAGGAAGCATACCAGAATAGGACGTGCTGTTCAGGTCCTAAGTGTGTTTGGAAGCAGTATCCTGCATATTCCTCCAGTCTCTATCTCTTGCTGGGAAATCCTGGACTCGTCAGTAAATTTCAAGGCCACAAATGCAACACAGAGACTTCAAGCAATCTGAGATTATTCCTTTGGCCCCTATGTTCAAGATATTTAATTTTACTTTCCAAAAGCTAAAGTAACTCCTGTAAATCCCTGATTCTTGAGTGTGCAGTTTGTCAGAGTGCTCTTTATGTACAGATTTAATGTCTTTTTCTCTAAAATCATATCGGGCTGTGTAGTCCAGTAATGTGCTGTATATTTCGTGTACCTCAAGCATAAGCATGTCCATTTTTTTGTCCACTGATTCCATGTTTGGTAGTAAGTATCTTGAGATGCTGCTGCCTGTGCTGTGGTACAGGTGTCCTGGCTGCCATGTAAAGATGTTTATCCAGTTTTTATATCTTTTCTTACTTAGAAGCAGCCTTCCAAGACATAATCTCTTTGTAAGCCTTGTACTTGTGTATAGTATTACCACCGAATAGGGTATAAATACGCAAGTTAAAACTGCAGATTTGTATTTTGACTTTGATTGTCGAGGGAGACCAGAGCAACGAATTTAAGCTGCCACCACGTTGCTGACGAAACCAGAAGGCTTTTTCTGATTGTTTTTTTATTCTCCTCATATAGTCCCCCATCCTTCATTGTATTATTTTCCTGAATCAACTCTGATCTCTTCTATGAAACCCTTGTACCTTTTTTCTTTTCTAAACCATCTTTTTCCACTTTTCTGTACATTGTTATATCTTTTATTTATATAATTCTTTAGCTGCAGAATTCAAAGCATATTTCATATTTGGATGGCGCAGTGGTGCAGCGGTTTGCATTGTTGCCTCACAGCAAAAGGTTCCCTGGTTTGATTCTCGGCTGGGGTGCCTTCTGTGCGGAGTCTGCATGTCCTCCCTGCGTTCGTGTGGGTTTCTTCTGGGTGCTCCGGTTTCCTACCACATTACAAAGACATGCGTCTGGAGCATTTCTCCCCAGTCCTCTGCTGAAACTTGGCTCATTCCAAGTCGGAATTTCTCAGTAAACAAATGTTAAATAAATAAGATATTTCAGTATTTAATCCATTCAGTTTATTTACTTCTTTGAGTAACTTTATAATATTTATTTTTTCCTGTTTTTGCCCAGCTTACATAATCTGAAAAGTCTGCCTTTATTCTTCCTCCTTGAATTTCTCTTGTATTGTATATACTATATTCAGAAAATATTTTTCTGCTGGATTCAGCTTTTACTATAAATTCTGTCTCTCATTACTTAACAGTAATGCCCCACCTTTATCTAATCTGTAAACTTTTTTCACATCATTTGCTACTCTACCTTTCTTTTGGAGACTGCATGTAGCATAATTAAATCAGTCTTTTTCTCTGTCTATCCTATGTGTATACATGTATCATAATTTTATTGGAACATTTTTATGTTTTAAATCAATGACAGAAGCGCTTCCTTCTCTGACTATTGTATGGTCTAAATTTATAGTAGTATTCCTGTTGACCATTATTGTTAAACCCAAACATCTTTCAACACCAAAATTCCATATTATTCTCTTTCCCCCATAGCACTTGTAGATGCTTTCTTTTTCAGTATGTAAAAACCTTATATCTGTCAAACAAATATCAGTATTCACTTTCCTGCAGCACTGATATACCATCAGGTACCGAATACCATTTATCATACTGTTTACATTAAGAAATGCAATGAGCAAATTGTCCATTTCATTTCTTTTTTTCTTTTAGCTCAGTTAACTTATATTTTCTTTGTTCTATCTTTTGGCTGTTTTTCCAATAGAATTTTTACCTTTAACATACTGTTTTGTGATGCCCTCATCCTCAGTACTGTAACCGTAAAGCATTCTGTTCGTTTTGCAGTAATGTAATATTTTTGTTTTGATTTTCTATTTCCCGCCTGTATAATTCACATTTTTTTTATAAACTATTATACAATGACAGGTCATTAATATTCAAAAACGTGCATGCTGATTGGTCAGCCCAACCAGTGTGCCCATTGTAAATCGAGCATATACCAATAAAAAAAAGTCCAGTCACCCAGACTTTCTTCTGTTAATATGTGCCCAAGGCTGAAGGATTTGCAGGCCTCTTGAGCAAAGAGGTCAAGAGGTAGTTGTGGAGGAAAGAGAAACCTACAAGGCAAATCAGATGATAGTATACAAAATTAAAGAAATGTACCTGATTTTCCTTGTATTTTTGTCACTTCTAAACTGTCTGAATTTCACAGTTTCTTTAAAAAAAAAAAAAAAGAAGAAGAAATGGAGATCTTACCTTTTCTGGTGCTTGCTTTCCAGAGCACTGATATACTGTGTAAGCGTGGGAACACAAGTCCCGTACTCATGCACAGTATATCAGCAAAGTCATAAGATATGGAAACAACTTGGACAAACACCACTGTCCTGTTATACAAATACAGTAAGAAAAGTAAGTATTTTTTTCTTAAATGTTATTGTATAATAGCAATAACCAATGCCTGTGTGTGATGTATTGAAGATTTATCCACGGTTGCCTTTGTTTAATCACTTGGGCTTCACCCCAGTGATTAAACCACACAAATCAAGGGTAAGTCGTCAATATATCACTTCCAGTCATTGTTTATTGCTATATTATCAGACATTTCATCAGATGCATTTTCGTTACCTTCCATAACTTTTTCAGCATCAAAATTATTTTCATTCACATCATCATCATGGGTCTCTCTCCCTATTTTCATCAGTTTTACCTCACACTCAACATTCCATCCAGAAGTGTCCTTTCTCCTTGCACTTGCAACATTCTGCTTCACAATTCTGTGTGAGGCCCCTTATGTGACACTGAGCATGTCTGTGTCTTACATTGTTCAATTAAATGTTCTCTTCCATAGAAGAAGCATGTTTTGGTATGACCCCATTATCTCAAAACACTGTTAACCCCATCAGCATTAATCACACTTGAAAGCTGTACTTTTTCTTCCTTCATTTTAAGTGTAACCATGCACTCCCATACTCCATTCCATATATTTCCATCATCTTTAATTTTAATTAAATTGTGAACATTTTCACATTTTTCTTTCAAACATTTCTCTAACTCCTTTTCTTCATTATCAGTTCTGAACTGGATGCCCAGTTTATTTTTACTGAACTTTTCTGGACAACAAACATATAGTTATTCCTTGGGAATGCATTAGTTTTTTGCTTAACCCATAAACTTTTACATGTCAAAGAAATTTTCAAAAATAACATCATAAAACATTTCTTCCCCAACAACATAAAAGCTTTAATTTCACTTTTATTCCTACAGACATAACATTGTCCCATATAGCCTATATGTCTAGTACTTTTACCGTTTTTGGTTTAATTCATACAACATATTTTACTTTTCAACTCTCAATCCCACCTTCTTGTATGAATCCATTCCCTTTTTAACCTTCAAATCTTCACCTGTAGCTACATTAGCTCAAGTCCTTTTAACACCATCTTGCTTCTCACTTCTTTTCTGTACCTCTTATAAGAATGTTGTGAAATGTTATGATACCAAGTGATAGGGTTCCTAAGATACCAAGTGATAGGGTTCCTAAGATAAACTTGGTATCATAACATTTCACAACATTCTTATTTTTTACATATAGTTATTTACATCTCCTTGATTATGGTCAAAATTTTAGGAGTATATGTAGGGTGACAACACTCATGTAAGCTTGATTCAGTACTTTTTCTATTACACATATACACAGTTGTATTTAACATATTTTTAGGTCTTATTATATTTTACTACATTTAGTTCTTAAATTACTGTACTAGATATAGTGACAGCAGGAAATAGAGATAGGTTTCATTCATTTTCATGTACATGTGGATGACATTGCTGATGACTATTGTTATACTATTGTTATACTGTGTTCTGGTTTGACACCAATGTACAGTATTGTATTGAGTAGGTCTCATGGGATCTTTTATGTATGTATTTTGTAAAACAGATGCATGTATTTTTACATTCTTGAGAACCTGGATTTTGCCACGGATGTTTGAGGTACTCTGTCAGAGCCCAGTTATTGATGGATGTAATAGAACTGTTTTATTTTGGAGTGTGGTTCTTTAGGAACAACATGGGGTCATGTGACCACTAGTTAACACTTAAATTTGTTTAAATAGTTCAGTTACAATAAAGTTTGTAAATTGTGGAAAGTTCTGAGGAAGTCTGATGTACCTGTCCAGCAGCCTTAATAGCAGTACAGAACTTAGTTTACTTAAAAGTAGCCAGTCTACTTTTTTCTTGGGACTAAAAGTTTGTTTACTGAAAGTGAGCAAACTGCATTTCTTTTTCATCTGGGAGGGGAACGGAGAACAGAGATAAGAAAAAAGAACAGATAGTAGTTTGAACTTAGGCTGTAACATGTGATTAACCTTTAAGTTTAGATTAGGTAGTGCCTGTGGGTGCAGCCGTCATCGGTTTACTCTATCTGAAGGGGTTGGATCTACTATTTTAAAAGCCTTGAAAAATGTAGCATTTGTTCAAATGGCGATGAGAAGAAACAGTCACGCAAGAGAGAGATCAATCATCTTTTGTGCATTTTATTTAAAAGTAAGTGTACAGTCAAACTGTTATGTGTGTGGTGTAATTTAAAGTAAAAAGATTCCTATGTATAATGGCTATCTAATATTATCATTGGACTGCAATGACTTTACAACAGGAAAAAAAAGCAAAAAGTGTGTGTAAGGTTAGACTTCACTTAAGTATAGTTTGTTAGACATAAGTACAGTATTCTGTTTGTATAGGCATATAAATGTATCCATGTTAAAGTAGGCCTATATCTTCATTTTATTTTACATTTCACATGCAGTTTCAAAAGAAAAGAATGTTTCAGTACAATTGAATAACATTCAGTCAATAATACTGATAAGAATAAAATGTGCTGATAGAATGTGCAGTACATTGAGAACAAACCAATCTTATTTAGATGGTACAAGGCTTGGAACCAAGGTTAAAGAGGTGTACATAGAACTTGTAGGAAATTTACAGGGTATTGGTATAATTAGTAAAGCTACTTTAGACACAGAAGTTGTTAGCTTGGACTGATACACAAAGTCATAGCATTGCAGTCCATAGACGTTCGGTACAGACACTCAAGATTGCACAAAAGGAATAATTCTTGATTACAGTGCAGTGGTACCATTGTCGCCTCACAGCAAGAGGTTCTCAGTTTCAATTCTCGGCTGGAGTGCCTTCTGTGTGGAGTCTGCATGCCCTCCCTGCATTTGTGTGGGTTTTCTTTGGGTACTCCAGTTTCCTCCCATGTTACAAAAACATATGTCTGGAGTGTTTCTCCCCAGGCCTCCACGGAACATTGGCTTCATTCCAAGTCTGACTTTCCCACTAAACAAATGTTAAATAAATAAATGATACAGAATTTATGGGCAGTATAATGAGTGCAGAAGCTGCAGACATTGTAATTTAGTCTATTTCAGTTTATCAACAGTGTTATTTGAGACAGTAAGATTTGATTCAGATATTGTTGACATCTACCTCAACCGTATGCTGCTACTACATAATAAACCAAAAATTGGTAAAGAAAGGAGAGACGGACTTTTTCAGCACAGTTCTGAGTAGTTAAAAGATAGACATTCAATCCTGTTTATTCCAATTATTTTCAGTTTCTTCCAGTCACTCCAGCATCTTACAGTTTCATACAGTTCTTTCAATTCTTACAATATTGAGTTATATTAAATGTAGTGTGCAAATAACAATGTTGCAAGAGAGACACTTGGGTAGAAATAGGCATATGAATTTAACAAAGAGAGGATTATAGGATGAGCATCCAGCATAATGTTAGGAACAACTGAAAGGGAAGTAATTTTGAATGCTAGAGGGCCTCCAGTATTGCTAGAAAAGTAAAAAAGATAATGGTAGATTTGTGCTAATAAGTGTTATTGACAGGAAATGAAAATTGTGCTGTCATCTGTTTATATTTCACCTAAATTGCTGTTATGGAGCTTAGGAGAATTTCAGAAGAAGAAATCAGCTTTAAGCAGGGAATATTATTTTAGGGTAAAGATTGAAACCTGATCTGCAATGGTAAAGATGTTTCAAGGTGACCCAGAGGGGAAAATATTACAAAGTAGGATAGATTTCTGAAGAAGTATATGTGGTGTGTGTGTGTGGTATGGAACATGTGAATTCGGTAGTAAGAACTCTGACAGAATTTGCATATTCCCAAGATACAAGAGCTTGGCTAAAATGTATCTAAATTGTATATTAGGAGAACGAATATTTAATTGAAAGCTTTGATGCACATCCAATAACTATTTCATATCATGCACCAATAAAAAATAAGGTAAAGAGCAGGATACTGAAGTAGAAGTGAGACAGTGTGCTTTGCCACTTATCTGTTAGAGGAATTTAAGGAGCGAGTAGAGTAGCGGAAATAACTTTTGAGAGTTATCAGGAAGGTACACATTTCTTAAGTCAGGATAGCGAATAAGTAAGATAAAATGAAAGAGTTTAAAACATGGTAGGAATAAGAGTAAATACAATAAGAGAGAGGGGGAAATGTAATAGAAATTAGAGAGGTTAATGAAGTCGAAAGTATTTCAAAATAAAAGGAATCTCAGATCAAGAGGAGGAGGAAGTAAAAGAAAAATAAAATAACTATTTGGAAAATGTACATGAGTTTAGAAAGATTGCTATTACGCAACTTTTGACAACTGCAGGAGATGAAAACTTTTAGTACAAGGTCTTAACGGAAGGTAGAAAGGTTTATTGCAAAATGTACAGAGCCTATAAAAGCAAAAATAACCAGAAATCCTGTCAAGTATTAAGAGATATTTTGATGATGTTATGAAAATTTGTATAAAGCAGAGTGTGGAGACCAAGAAAAATCACAAATGGAAATATTTGTTTTATTTATTTGACATTTGTTTACTGGGAAAGTCCGGCTGGGTTCAAAGTACCAATTTTCAGCAGAGACCTGGGAAGAAAAGCTCAAAATTACTTGAAATTTTCATATAATTGTCATAGCAAAATAGAATATGAAAAATCGGTACAATACAAAATTTATAGTATAGACGTTAAAAAAAATTGAAAATTTGCATACAAAGTACAGTGTTAGAACAAGCTTAGATATATAATTCTAAACATAGATAATAAGATGACTGTAGAAATGATTTGTCAATGAAAAGATTATTATAGTAGCATTGCTTTTGAGAAGATAATATATGGATTAAGTCTACAAGGTAAAAAGTAGAAATACTGATTATTAGCTATGATAGAGATACACATCAGTAAGCAAGTATACTTAAGTGATCAAGTAGTTGTGGCTTATAATAAGAAAGAGGTTAGCGATTAGGATAAGTTCAGAGAGAAGAAAATAAAACTAAGCTTGCTAGGAATAGTGGGAAGTGAAAGTCAGCAGTTAGTCAGGGCAATGTAAAATTAGGTCAGTGGGAACTGTTGATATCAGGGAGGTCAAGGAAAAAGGAACTGGGTGAGAGGGTAAGGGCAAAGGGAAAAATGTGGTGTGTGGATTGAGCTGAAGGGCAGATGAGAATTAGAAAGTAGGTAAAAAGATGTAGTGGTGGGAGTTAAGTATATAAGTTAGCATTATATTGGGCTGATTAATCGATATTAGTAAGCAAGTGTTTAATTTGGTATGGGGGTGGTACAAGGAAGAGCAAACAATGGGGGTATGTAAAGGCTAAACCAGTAAAGAAGAAAATGGGGATGGAGTTTTAGCCTGATTTAGAGCAAGAACCAGACCCATGCTTTTCTTAGGAGTTCTTTAAAGCGCGTTTAAAGCAAGGTGATTGGGGTTAAGTTTAATGTTTAAGCGGCTTTTCTAGCTGAATTTTTGGGTTTGTACAGTGTAAGAAATTTTGTCTTCAGATTGTAAAGATCTGATGGGATTATAAATTTGGAGAAGGGAATAAGGCAGGGCAGGCAGTAGGTTTACAAACTTATGAGCAGTTATAGGCTGCACATAGTTGAGTTGTTAAGGTAGCTCACGACAGTGAAGGGAATGTAGGGGAATACAGTGATGGGTGAGATATGGAGAAGTGATAGCACATTTAACTATTTTGTTGTAGCAAGATTCAAGTTTGGGCTTAAGTGAGACTTGGAGGTTGGTGTGAATAGGTGCACCATACAGAGGTGAAGGTAATAGGTGTAAACTAATGTAAATTTGGTCCATTTGTTTTGATAGGATTTGTTCCTGTATAGCATAAGCATACCTAATTTTGCATTTTCTTTTTCTTTTTTTTTTTATGGAGATCAAATTTTAGATGGTCAATTATTACACCAAGAAATTTGGTAGACTGGACAATTTCAGTTATTTATTGTTATGGGATTGGATTTTAAAGATAAATTTATCCTCATGACAAGCTCTAGGTGTGAATAGAAGTTTTTTTTTTTAAGAGTTAAGTAATAGTTGAGCATCATTTATCCATGCTTCCAGAGAGGAGAAAGCCTCTTGAGTTATTTGTTGCAAGTGAGACAGGCTCTTAGGAGCAGGTGGTAGAATCATCTGCATAGTGAATTAAAGAGCTATCACAGGATGCTACATCCAGGCCATTTATAAAAATGTTGGAAAATAATGGCCTAAGTATGGAACCTTGGAGACCACCAGTGATATTTGGAAGGTAGGATGATAGGGAGCCTTGCCATTTTACAGATTGTTACTTATTTGATAGATAGCTGGAAAACCAATTGATTGAGGAGGATGAAAGACCAAGGTTGGACAGGCAAGGAGTTTGGAATGAGAGACTGTTTCCTCATCATTTATTTATCTCTCAAAAGCTTTTGATACAAAGTTCCAGGGTTTCCATGTTTGTTTACAGTGTCTGTCAAGGAAAGTAGGACTGTTGTATTGTTATGGGCTGGCCTGCAACCATACTGAGTAGAAGTTAGTGTATTTTACAGGAGGAGTTTGACAAGTTGCTGGTGTATTCATTTCTCTTATGTTTTAGACCAAAGAGATGATAGCAATATGTCGAAAATGAGTAACCTCATTAGAATTACCTCTTTTGTGCAGTGGAGTAGTATAAGACTTTTTCCTTAGTGTTGAGACATATGAATCCATGGTGGATCAATTGATGAGAATGCTAACTGGGTGAGGTGTATCATCAGCTAGTCTGATGTATTCAAAGGGTATTGTCAGCTGAGGTTGAGCCAGGTTTAAGTTTATGTAAAAGCTTTTTAGTACGAGTAATGGAGACTGGTTGCAGAGTAATCTGGAATACCAATGTCTGGATATGAAGTGGAAATTGAACTTTCTCTTCTCTATCTTCTTTCAACAATCTGGATGAGAGGAGATTTTCTTGGTATTTGGGGAATATTGATTTTTGGTTTGAGCAGGTTGGCATTTATCAGGGTTATGTTAATTATGCTGTTATGTATAGTGCGAATTTGAATAGGAGATGTATCTGGATGTGGACTGGGAGTTGTTTTGGTACCAGTATTGAGTATTAAGTTGAAGATTACCAGAATTTCTTGGGGTTACTTTTGTTTTTGGTTTGAAGGTTGTTGTAGAGGTCTTTGCCTTTTCTTTCTTGCTTTTTTACCTGCTTGCAGAGGTATCTAAAAATTGCAGGTTGGGAGTAGTTTTATTTTTTTAGCCAATTTTTGCATGCTTTATTTCTATCTGACATTAACTGGTTGGTTTCGTTAGCCAGCGAATGTGATTGATTTTTATTCTCTTTGAGCAAAGTGGAGCAAGGCTGTTTTAGGATATTTAGCAAAGTGGAGCAAGGCTGTTTTAGGATATTTAGGACTACAGTACTGAAGTAACTGACTGCATAATCTAGAGGTAAGAACAGTAAAATTGTCTAGTTTATCGATTGTAATGCACTGAGAAAAGGAGGCATGGTTACATTTTTAATCCAAGCATTAAAAGTACACCATAAAACAAGCAAAAAGGCGAACGTTGACACCACACTATGTAGCTTGAGAAACCGAAAACAATGAAGCAAACTCGTGCAAACCAGCAGGACTAAATAAAAAACTTTTAATAACAGTTGAGCGCTTTCACCTGTTACAATACAGGCTTCCTCAGAACTGAGGAAGCCCGTATTGTAACCGGTGAAAGCGCTCAACTGTTATTAAAAGTTTTTTATTTAGTCCTGCTGATTTGCACGAGTCTGCTTCATTGTTTTCGGTTTCTCAAGCTACATAGTGTGGTGTCAGCGTTCGCCTTTTTGCTTGTTTTATGGTTACATTTTTAGATTACGTGTCATTTTAAAATGATGTTCTTGTGGGTTATGGGTAATATATCTCTAAATGTAGGCTAGTAGATGATCATTTAGGGTACAGGGGAGAGTGCCATCAATGGGAAATTTGCTTGGGTTAGAGACTAAAATCCAGTCTTGAAGCATGTGTGAAATTTTTGTCATATCGAGTTTGTGCTATGAGTTGTGAGGAACTATAAAGATTGATACTACATACTGTGGAGTCTGGTATTAATTTCCCAGTTTGTCTATATCCCCTAAAATAATTGTTTCATTAGTAATCACAGAGGACAGCTGGACTACGATATCCTCTAATATTGAGATATTTTGGCCTGGTGGAATAAGATATATATATATATATATATATATATATATATATATATATATATATATAGCAACTATGCATAGACTTTTGGAGGCGGTTATTTGAAGGAAGGTGAGAAGTATCTTCAGCAGTTTCAAATAAGAGATGGCAAAGTAAGAAGTGAAATTAAAGTGATGGGGTAGAATAGCGTAACACTGCCATCTGTTTTTGAGTTCTGTCTGCCCAGATAATGTTATAGCCAGGAGATGGAACTTCAGAATCTTTTGTTTGGTTTTCACCAAGCTTCTGTGGCTGCTAAGATGTCTGGGGTTTGTTGCACAATCCAAGCATGAAAGTTTTATTTTATTACAAAAAAAAATTAATTTTAGCTAAGTGAAGTTTTTTGGAATTACACAAGGTTGCTAGGGTAGGCGAAGGTCCAGGGACAGCGGGATGAATGAAACACATGGCGAGTTTGATTTAGATAGTGTAGTTTTTTAGGTAGATGTGAAATTTGAAGAAGAGGGATTTCGAATTGTTATGGAGTAATGTTATTTTAGGACTGTTGACAGTAGTGGTAAGTAAACTGGGGGAGATTTTTGAGTAGCTTTGAGAAGTTAGGGGATTAACAGTAGTGTTTTTAAATGTGTGTAGGAATGGTGTTAGAGTAGAAGTGTAAATTGTAGCAATGGAAAGTGTTGGAGAGCAGAGAAACAAAATGAAAAGTGTTCTATTGGAAGAGTTCATTGCATGTTTAAAAAAAGAAATGGAATGGACTGAAGAAGTTGATGGAAATGGGTTGAAAGAGAAAGAATGAGACAAGTAAATAGCAGGAAGTAAATGTAGTGGGAAGAAATAGCCAGGGAACTGTTATGGCTAGGCTTGTATAGGCCCTAGGGCCTATAGCCTAGTGCCAACCTATGAACATAAGTGAAAAAGATAATGATAGGGTGGAGTTATGGAATTATGGGTATGGAATGATTGTGGTGATAGGTAAAAAAAATTAGAGCAGGTGGGACAACTTTGGTATAAAGGTAGAGTATATGGGGTGGGTGAGAACTGGGAGAAATAAAGGTAGAGTATATGGGCTGGGTGGGAACTGGGAGAAGGGTAGGGGATCGGAGTGAGCACGAGCAAAGCAAGGGCGAATGGAGCAGGTTGAACCACTCTGCAATGTAAGAGTGAGAGAGAGAGGAAAGAAGAACAAAAAACTCAGTGAAGCTGCTATATATGTGCATTTAGTAGCAGAGAATACATTTACTGTGCATGATGTGGCTAGGTCAAGTTTGTTTGTCTCTCCGGCTTTTCCTGGTAAGGGGTCGCCACAGCGGAATTCCGGTCCGGTAATGATTGGCAGTAGATTTTTATGGTGCCGAGTTGCTAGCCCGACGCCCTACCTTCAGCGAAGGCACGCCCATTCGCACATGTCTTTCGGAGGCCACTCGACCGTGGAGAGGACATGCAGACTCCACATAGAAGGCACTCCCTGCACACTAGCTGAGAATCGAACGGGAGAACCTCTTGCTGTGAGGCAACAATGCAACCGCTGTACTACCGCAGCTACTGTCTTTATTAGTCAGAGGGCATATTTTATATTCTGGAGCAGTGGTAAAAAAAGGAAAACAATAGTGCATCAAAGTGAAGATTATATTTGGAGCTAGCAAATGAAAGTTGTATTTGGTGAAAGAAAGAAATATATATAGAGAGAAGGTCAGTAGTTTTGTGACAACATCCCTTTACTGTGTGTAAACCTCTTATAAACATAGTATTTTTAAACTAGGTTACGCAAAATTTGTCTAATTACGGAAAAAAACTCCTAGAAACATACAATTGTGGACAGACTGTTCTGTCTTGTGTAGCCTTATTTGGGACAAGTCCACAGTAAGCCTATTTACCCTAGCTGTGAAATAAACAGAATACGTTTGATTTTGCTCTTTTGGCCATAATAGAATGCCGAGAGGTAGTTTTAAGAAGGGAGTGTGCCAGGAAGGGCTTGTCTAGCATCTTAATGGAAATCATGCAGTCCCTAGGATGTCAGCGCAGGGGGGCGGGGGTTATACAAGTCGAAAATTAAGGAAATTGGCCTTATTTGTATAAGTAATATAAATATTTATGGAAGGCTTAATTATGCCAAGGTTAGAGACAGATGAGGCACAACAGTTAATACTAAGACAATAAGAGACTAGATAAAAATAGTGAAGTAGATAGTCAAGCAACAGGGAAGCTTCTAGGAACTGATGTTATTCCTTTGCAAGTTTGAAGGGAAGGAAATGATAGATCTGGAAGATTTTGTTTTAACAATATTTTTTAAAAAAGATGGGGGGGAGTAGAGTACCAGCATCTTGGAAAAAATTGTGGTGGCGGTAATACCCAAATAGGGTAAAGATTCCTCAGATAGACCCATTTCAATTTTAATCCATAATTGGCAAGTGTTTGTCTATATTAGTTGGGAAAATGGCAAAGGTGTTGCCAAAATTGATAGATACAGATCACTGTGTTTTTTGTGGAGCAGCATTAATAGAACATTGATGATTCAGAGGGAAACACTGCTATTGTTGGTGGGTCTTGATGTAGCGAGAGCACTTGATAGTCAGCTAGAATTTTATGAGTAGGGCAATGGCAGTATTTGCATTCCCTGACAGAATAATCAGGCTAATTAGGAGAGTATATGAAAAATTGGAGGCAAGCATTAAGGTGGAAGAGTTCCTCTCTTTGAAGCTGTATTTTTAACAGAGGAGCAAGTTACCTGTACCCTTTTCTCCCTTTGTTTGCTTTATATTTAGAGCCTGTAGAATAAAATACGGGACTCGTACATTCAAGGGTATAACTGGTATGGTAATCAAAAGTTAGTGTTATTCGCAGGTGGTATTTTGCACATGAAATTCTCAGAATGTTCCACAACACTGAAATATCCTTTTCTGCATTTATCAGGTCATTTCAGGATATAAAATAAATGAAGATAAAACAAAGGCCTAGGCAACAACACCCAGATTTATGGGAGCATGATCATCATCTTCTTTCTGCTGTTCCCATTAGGGGTCGCCACAGCAGATCACCTGTTTCCATTTCTTCCTGTCCTCTGCATCTTGCTCTGTCACACCAACCACCTGCATGTCCTCTCACCACATCCATAAACCTTATCTTAGGCCTTCCTCTTTTCCTGTTTCCTGGTAGCTTCATCATTAACATCTTTTTCCCAATATACTCAGCATCCCTCCTCAGCACATGTCCAAACCAATGTAATCGTGCCTCTGTGGCTTTGTCTCCAAACCTTCCAACCTGGGCTGACCCTCTAATATACTTATTCCTAATCCTGTCCACCCTCGTCACACCCAGTGCAAATCTTAACATCTTTAATTCTGCCACATCCAGCTCAAACTCCTGCCTTTTTGTCAATGCCACTGTCTCCAACCCATATAACATAGCTGGTGTCACTACCCTCTTGTATACCTTCCCTTTCACTCTTACAGGTACTTGTCTGTCACAAATCACTCCTGACACTCTTCTCCACCCACTCCATCCTGCCTGTACTCTCTTCTTCACCTCTCTTCCACACTCACTGTTACTCTGATCTATTGACACCAAGTATTTAAACTCATCCACCTTCGCCACCTCTACTCCTTGCATCCTCACCATTCCTCTATCCTCCCTCTCATTCACACACATATATTCTGTCTTAGTCCTGCTGACCTTCATTCCTCTTCTCTCTAGAGCATATCTCCATCTCTCAAGGGTCTCCACCACCTGTTCCCTACTCTCACTACAGATCACAATGTCATCTGCAGACATCATAGTCCACGGTGACTCCTGTCTGAACTCATCTGTCAACCTGTCCATCACCATTGCAAATAAGAAAGGGCTCAGAGCTGATCCTTGATGTAACCCCACCTCCACCTTAAACGCATCCGTCACTCCCACCGCAGACCTCACCGCTGTCACACTACCCTCATACATATCCTGTACCACTCTTACATACTTTTCTGACACTCCTGACTTACTCATACAATACCACAACTCCTCTCTAGGCACCTTGTCATATACTTTCTCTAAGTCTACAAAAACACAATGCAACTCCTTGCGACATTCTCAGTCTTTCTCCATCAACACTCTCAGAGCAAAGATCGCATCTGTAGTGCTCTTTCCTGGCATGAAACCATACTGCTGATCACTAATCATCACATCCCTTCTTACCCTTGCTTCCACTACTCTTTCCCATAACTTCATGCTGTGACTGATTAATTTAATCCCTCTGTAGTTACTACAGCTCTGCACATCACCCTTATTCTTAAAGATCGGTACCAAAACACTTTTTCTCCATTCCTCAGGCATCCTCTCACTTTCCAAGATTTCATTAAACAATCTGGTTAAAAACTCCACTGCCATTTCACCTAAACACCTCCATGCTTCCACAGGTATGTCATCTGGGCCAGCAGCCTTTCCATTCTTCATTCTCTTCATAGCTATCCTTATCCTCCTTGCTAATCCATTATACTTCATGATTCACTATCCCTACATCATCTAACCTTCTCTCCCTCTCATTCTCTTCATTCATCAACCCCTCAAAGTACTCTCTCCATCTCCTCAACACACACTCCTCGCTTGTGAGTATGTTTCCCTCATTATCCTTTATCACCTTTACCCTGCTGCACATCTTTCCTAGCTCTGTCCCTCTGTCTAGCCAATCGGTACAGGTCCTTTTCTCCCTCCTTGGTGTCCAACCTTTCATACAACTCTTCATATGCCTTATCCTTAGCCTTTGCCACCTCTCTCTTTGCCATGCACCTAATCTCCTTATACTCTTGTCTACTTTCTTCATCTCTCTGACAATCCCATTTCTTTTTTGCCAACCTCTTTCTCTGTATACTCTCCTGTACTTCCTCATTCCACCACCATGTCTCCTTGTCGTCCTTCCTCTGTCCAGATGTGATACCAAGCACCTTTCTAGCAGTCTCCCTAAGATGAAGTATTCAGGTGTATGGATTAAAAAGGGTTCTATTACGGCAGCTAAGGAAATGTGGAGAGAGACTAAATGAAAGCTAATACAAACATTTTAGAAGCTGGACGGTTTTGATTATGGTTATGAATAGTAAGATACAAGTAGTGAAATATTTCTAGTCCCTTTAGAGTTCATATACAGGTCAGGCATACTTTTATCAACCAAAATGAGAAGCTATGTGCCACTATAAATAAAGATTTGGAAGAGTTTGGGAAGGGAAGGCTGCAAGAATTAAGTGGGATAAGCTAATTCTCCCCATAGAATAAGGTGGTGTAGGATTACTAAACAAAACAGACCCTGCTAAAATGGCTCCAAGTCTCAGAACACACCACAAAAAAGCACCGGTAAGAACAGCAGTATATCAAGTTATTCCACAGAATTTAG
Source organism: Protopterus annectens (assembly GCF_019279795.1). NCBI lineage: Eukaryota > Metazoa > Chordata > Ceratodontiformes > Protopteridae > Protopterus > Protopterus annectens. The sequence continues at coordinate 1,840,873,168 of NC_056731.1, forward strand.
TGCTTTCATCTTACTAGAAGACTTCTAGGAGCTGTGTACCAGGTTCTATTTCATTTATTAGATCATTTTACCCTGGTTCCAGTCTTATTTTTGATTTTAATGGTTTAGCATTACCTGATTTGAAGAGATATTTTAGAGCTATGTCATTACAGCTTACATGCATAACAACCAGAAAGTTATAAATCAAAGTGAAAAGGGATGATGATGAGATGGGGTGTGAAGCAAAGAGAGAGTAGGATTTTGGATGTTGGTCCTTAAGGAGAATAGCAACAACCATGCAGAATATTATAAAGTAGCACAAAGTATCCATGAGAACTAAGCTAATACAGGAATAGAGAAAGAAGGTCTTAAAGTTAACAAAGGCGCCAATGTTTTTGAAGCAAATAACTAGAGAGGGGGAAAGGTAGTAGATTGGGATGAGGTCAAGCAGACACTTGGGCCACAGGTTAGAGACCGACTTCCCTACTAAGGATTGATAAATGCTATAGACAAAGAGAAAAGAATGAGGATTGCTAAATGAAATAAAAGTTCTAGTAATATTTTTAGTTGAGTCTAGAACAGAATTTGCCATTAGAGCAGAACAAATGGGCCAATGAGGCTGTTACATGGTCTGGGAGTGAACTTTGTGCTTTTTCTCATAGCTATTGGCACTCATTTTGTAAGAGAAATTGGTCACATTGAACTTGGATCAAATCATCTAGGCCCTAAGTATGGGCATTCAGCCTCTTATGGTATGTGTATTTCAAGCCCGTCAGAACTTTTTAGGAATGTTAAAAATTTGCAGGTTGACTTTATATTGGAGGGAAAGCCATTTAGGGTGGTGTGGAATAATCAGATTCTGGGGAGAGTTTTAGGAGGGCTAGACTTAGATTTCCAAAAGTACTTTACTGTAGCTCTGCTGAAGCTTGGCTTATCAGTTCCAGCTGGATAGTTTTGTAGCAGAATATAAACAGTTAATTCCTCATATATTTGATAATTCACTGGAAGATGGTGAAGTATTTTAAGCACTTGATCTTTATGAACTTTGTATATTAAGGTGATTAAGAAACTATTTAAACTTAGATTTGACAGAATGTATATTTGGACCCAACATAAGTGAGGTAAAAGAACATGCTTGTTTTGAAATGTGTTCTCAGTTGATCAAGAAATGGTTAAAATCTCAAGATTTTGAGAGACTGGTAACAAGGAATTGTTCTTGTGGGGATGTTTTAAGAAATCCGGTATGAATTTGATATCAGTGCAGTATGATGGGGGATGGTGTTTAGGTTGACGTACTGAACGTAGATGTTGAACAATAAAACAGTCTTAATGTGCAATCAAGCTTGGGTGAAGTTTGCATGGGTAGATGTGGATAAACTGAATTAGATTAATCTGTGTAGTAAGTCCAAACAGTCAAGGTGTGTGTGAGTTATTAGGAGGGCTAGACTTCCAGTTGTTTAACTTATTGAAGCGAGTGGGTATGCAAGAAGTTCATAGTGTGCTGTTGCTTTTAAGAGTGAGAGTCGAACTTGGTTACTGACACATGGACTTGGATATGTTTGCATTTAATGTGAATAAGTTCAGAGACTTTACCTGGCAGTATTTCCATAAATTCTTTTATAGACTGGACAGGCTGTGACACATGGCAAATATGATGTGCTTCTTATGTAACGAAGAGAAGGGGGTACATCGGGACCAAATTATTTGGTATTTTGTAGTCATAGCTGTGCATAAATTGAATGTCCAAAGAATGTTTAAAGACTGTCCAGAAATGACTGAAAACTGAAAAAGTGCCATATTTACTCTTCAGTGCACTTTGTCTAAAAGTCACAGTGAACGTCTGTAGTTTGATTAGTAGTATTTATTGTAAATGAGCAGCAATATCAGAATGTTAAGCAAGGTGTTCATTACGATCTTGAATTATAGCAGCTTAGATAATGTAATTTAACCGAAACTGTCTGAAATTCACTTTAACAAGATCTGAATAAGAACTGAGCAAAGACTGTACTGAACTGATGTCTTGAAAGTATATATATTACTCTTCTCTGTAAAATTCCTGTGTAAGTTTTACACACCTCTTTAACCTTGATTCCTAGGCCTTTAACCATTTAAATAATATTTATTATTTCAGGTACTAATTCTGTTAATGTCTCCTAATTGTCTCTGTGTGTTCATTCTGATGCACAACAAAATGTTCTCTTGGGAATCTGTATACGTTCTGAAAGTCTTTGCCTTCTCAGTGTTTTGGCCTGAAGGTTATTAGCTTTTCACTTAAACTGCATTTATGAAAGCTGTGTGTAAAATATGAAATATAAAATGAATATATTGGCATGCTTCAAGATGGCTGCATTTCCATACCTATGCAAAGAGAGTAGTGCATTTATGTAGGATTTATTCTAACAACACTATTTATTTAGGATCTGTCCTTACACTTAGTAATATGATAGAGCAAGTCTTACTCTGATGAATTTCTTGCTGGGGTGTTCTTGTTTGTGTAGACAGACTGACAGAGATTGGAAACTGCTTTCAGTGCTGTTTTTGGTAGCAAAAAAAAGTGTTAAGAAAATGAAGTGACAAACTGAACCAAATGTCAGGAAACTTAAGTATTGTGGCAACTCTGTGAGGCAGATAGTCATCAGGTAAATGGGAACTAATGAATGAATAGCTGCCCCTGTTTCAATGCCTAGAATGGTCATCAGGATCTGGATGGTTAACAGCTTGGTGAATAATCCAGTAAAGGAGAATGGGAAGGCTGAGTAAGCTGTGCTTGCTGCTGACCGTTAGGAGAGCCCCCTCATTTGACTGTATGTCATCTGGTTCTTTGTTTACTCATCTATACCCCCTGAAGAGTGACAGGTGCACTGTGTAGTACCTTTGTTGTTGTAGAGTAGTAGAGTAAGGAGCGGGAAGGAGGTAATTACTTGTTCCTTGGCAACATGAGGTAACAAAAGGAAAGGTGAGAGAAAACTGTTTAAAATGATTTAACTCTCTAAGTTGCACTGTTTTAATGTTCTTGATGGTATCTAATGCACAAGGTTTGTTCATTTTAATATTTATTTTAGTTTTGACACCAGCTGTGTAGCATAGAAAGATGGATCCCTGACTGCGACCCAGACACCCTGAGTTTTTTTAGGAGTTTGGGTGCTGGAGGAGTCTTATGGGCAGGGGATGTGGAGTGAGCGTCTTTTTACCAGCTCTCCCATTCTCAGGAGGGGGACATGGGTTCTGCTTGCAACAGGTGTTACCCAGTGGAGATTGATGAGTGTTTCCTGCTTACAAAGATTACCACTGCAGGTAGTAGAGAGGGCTTGAATTGATGCTACATTCTGTATGGTGATGTACATGTCACACTTCACACTGCACCCTAGGTAGGGTTCTTTCTCCCCTTTCATCCATACCCTTGCCTATGACTCTGGACCCAGGAATGTAATAGTGGTGATCTCATAGGAATCATGTTAATAGGTTGACACTGCTTTCCTTTTGGTGAAACTCTTGAGTAAATCTTCGTTTGTTGGTGGCAACCCCCCCCCCCCAAAAGTAAATTTACCTACTCTGATGTCACACAACAGTGGAGAAAAGGGAATTCTTCATTACTGGCATGAGTGCTTTCAGCAAAACATTATTGCTGAAATGGTAGTTGCCTAAACTGCATTTGATCTATTGACCCTCTCCCATCTGAAATTGGAATAGGCCTGTAAGGCCACACATTCCCCCTGGAGAGGTAGGGGGTCACCCACTGCAAAACGTATCTTAGAATTTATAACTCCTGCATGAAAACAAATGAATGGTTAATGGAGGCGTAGAGTAGATCTCAGTGGCAGGTGGGAAGGGTTAAAATAGAAGTAATTTGGTTTGGAGTTTTAACTTTCTGGGGGTTTATGTTGCTTACCTGTAAACTTCATTGTAATTTGGTTGCTTTAAAATGTTTAATTTTCTGTTGCACTGTGCTTATTTTGTACACTGATCTGACTGGATTTGAAACTGTTCATTCCATCAGTAGCTAAAGTAATTGACAGCTTATGGTCAATATACTAACTTCTTTTTTATATAAGAAATTAGTATGGCAAGCAGTTTTCTTGTACTAAAGATGTCCAGTGTCGTCCTTTGCCTGGAAATGTGTGCATCCATTTCCTTTAACTTTGAGTTGTGCTAATTTTTCCAGTTAAAGGTTGAAAGCTTTTGGGGTCATCAAGATGATGTCACTAAACAAATGGGTCTCTATGCTGCTGTGCTTTACTACAGGTTCAGAACCTGATCCTGGTATAATTTTGAATAAGCAAGTTGCAGTTTAGCATGTTAACTAGCATGCGAGTGCATCTAGATATTTCTAGAGCATTTTTATAAGGATTGCAGCTCTGTCATGGTTAACTAACTCATGTAGCATAAAGTAGTGTTAACATTTAGGGAAGTGAATCTCCTTTTTGTAAGGAGGCATTATGTCAATTGCACCTTCAGAACGACAACATTTCTGTCTTTTTGTGGATAAATGACTTGCAGTGTCTGGTTTAATGACAATTATTGCATCATTCAGAGATTAGAAGTGCTGAATAGGGTACTCATATTGCACACATTTGCATGATGGTGTCACCCCCCCCAAAAAAAAAAACACACTCACTAAAAGTGCTTACTCAAACGTCATATTAAGCTCAGTTTAAACAAAAGTTGTTCTGACTGTGGAATTGTCTGTGTTTGACAATTAAGTTGTATGTTACCACCTGCAAGGGCATTATTTAGCCTCTTCACCTGGTTGATTTGTGACTTCTTGCAGCTGTATTAATATATTTTAAGAATGGCTTAATTAATCTATATTGGCCATTACTCCTGTTTTACATTTTTAACTGTTTGCACTTATTTCTTTATGATGGTAGTATTGCTTGCTTGGCTCTTATTTGTATAGGATTAAGCCTTATTTCATGTATTTTCTTTCTGACTGTGCTGCAAATAAATTATGGTTATTTGACCAACGTTTGAAACTTTAAATGTCATTTTGAAGGCCATATACTACGGTTTTAGGATATTTCCTGCTGTATGAAAGCAGTTCAAGAACTGATGCAAATACCTAATAGTTTCATTTTCATAACTGTAATGGCATTGAGAGTGCAATGACAGATAGCAAGAATCCAGAAAGTTCAGGACAGTGTGAGAGAACTTTCTCCATCATATGTCGCTTCCCCAAACCTGAATTTCATTCCCATCCATGAGAATGACATCATCCCAAGGATTCTGGGTCTGCCCAAATCAGTACTTTGCAATGCTTGGGTACTGAACTGCATAGGATTTCCACTGCAGTAGTAGGAGTGGGTAATGATATTCTGAGACATTTTGTTATTGAATCTAATTGCCTTTTCCTAATATAGCAGGGGCCTGCCACATGACTTTGCAACTTCAACTGGACTTACTGGGCCTGCCAAATGCAGAAGCTCCATCTGTATGGCAGCTGGGGTACTGCCCTTGCCTGCATTACTAGCACTGCCATACAGTTGGAGCTGTGTGACCATGAGGCCGGTCTGCACAGCACCTCCACCTGTGTGTAGAACTAGTTACTGCAGGCACTCTGACTTCCTTTGAGGTACTGCATACTGTGTCAAGTCTATCATGTAAGTGGAACTGTCACTTTTGAAATAACACGTTGACTTAAGTGAGCCACTCCTTTGCTTCAGAGATGTACATTGGTGGCCTTTGCCAATGTAAACCTGAAAAGTGTTTAGGCATAGCAAGCCAAATCTCCCTAGTGGAGTTGGGTGTAAGGCTTCACTAGTCTCTAGTGGCTTACACTGAAGGAGAGCTGTCAGAGCCCTGTGTTTTGGATTTAGATGGGAAGTAACTGCTCTGCCAGACCAGATGTATTGGTTTGTATTTTAAAATGTAGAACTATTTGTGCAATTTGTAACGATCACATACTAAAAGACACTGAAGTGTTTGTGTTATTCTTTCATTGTTTTATTTGTTTGACTATACATATTCTACATATTAATCTTATCCTGGTTGCTTGCCTTCTCTGATTTGTTACTGTAAATTGCTACACTAAACGTAGGTGGAAAAAATGGCTTGTTTCTGTTCACATTCTAACCTGATTTTCCTTTTTCTTTTCTCCCTTTAATCACACCATCATGCTGAAGAAGAAAGACTTCACATCAGAAATATTCCTCATCATGTAATCAGTTTGGTGCCTCAGAATCTGATAGTGAATCACATGGTGAGAGACAGAAACTGTCTAGCAGGAAGCGACATGATACTGATTCATCAACCAGCAGTTAAAAACTTTGTCCTGCAAAACTGGTACAGTTTTTGCAACACTTGTCCAGTAGTCACCATGGCAGAAGCTGTAGTTCATAAGCAAGAAAACAGGAATATCCAACAGCACGCATCTCCCAAGTGGTGACATGATTCATACTTCGACTAATGTACAGTTGAAGTGTGGCAAACTGGCAAACAAGAAACCATAAACAGTCTATGCTGGTGGTGCTGTAGGTGTTGCACTTGAGTTTTCAGGTTTCTAGAAAAATAATTTTGTACATTGCTTGCAGACTAATATTTTTATATCCTTGCCTGCACTGCTGGCGCTGTCAGTTGAAATTGCAAATTTTTGTAGATTCTTTTAGTTAAGTTTTGTAGTTGACATAAAATACAGTTTGGTAAAGACAGAGGCATAATTAAGATGGGGATGATGGTGTTGCAATTAGGATATGCTTCCTGGTCTGTAGTGCATTTCCTGTCCAGGTTGAAGCACGTTTGCCTAAGTGCATTTCTGGTCAGGATTGAAGACCTACAGTGCTTTGTGTGTGATATAAGATGTCGCAAGAGGCTTGCTAATTTTTTCAGACAAGAAAGAGCTCTTTTATTAACCTCAAATGTCAGAGAGCACCAGATCGGGGATCACCATGGGTGACAATCATACCTCTCAACCTCTTAGTGCAAAAAATCTGGACAAAGGCCCAAAAATAGGTACAGATTTTAAGTATTGTTCTTATTAACTTAGGAAGTTGCTAGACTAACATGATTTGTCTTAGCATGCATTTTTCCAAAGGATATGAAGTCTGAAACACAAATGTATATCATGACTTAGTGACTTCAGTCTTCAGATCATCCCAGTGATTTGCCAGAAAATCACAAATTTTATGAGGAACCGATCAAAAATATGAGGCAAAAAGCTGGACAGTCTGTGAAAATCTGTACAGTTGAGAGGTATGGAATAGATGGCTGCAGTTCTAGGAAAATAATTTTTCATACTTAAACCAAACTTATTCTATGCATTACTTATCTGATTATTGTTAACTAGTGATCCAGGGTAGACCTGCAGTGTGTGTGTGTGTGTGTGTGTGTGTGTGTGTGTAAAATAGGAGGAGCAAGACTGAAGCAAGTCAGATGTATATAAATTTGTTTAGCATTTATGATATTTTGTTTTGGTCCTCTTTAACTACTTGTCATACTTGTTATGAAATGACTTGCTGTGGTTTCTCATTAAACCTTCTGCCATTAGCTGTTTTCTAGTGCAGGTTCTAAATCAGTGTGTGAAAATTTCTATAGTAATTTGCATCCTTGCATAACATTGTTGTGCTTTTATATTTGTAATTTTTTTTAGTTTGATATTCATGGTATTCAAGATGAATTCAAAAGTATTTCACAGTCTTAAGACTTCCATTACAGGGACTGTTTTATCAAATGTGCTTCATTGCAAAGGAAGTAAAGTTCAGAATTTGCTTTTCAGTGGGCAGGAAGATTCCATATCCCCTATGTAATAAACTTCATCCCTTGCACTATCTTTAGTTGTATACTGAACTCTTATGCTAGGGCATGTTTCTCGGCCAGCTCTTCATATGTGTAACTGGTCACAGCATGGATAATCCTACTATTTATTTTATTTTGTCACTTCTCAATTTTGATACTTTCTCCATAGTGTACCATTTTAAAATTAGTAAATGTTTGTTTTGAAACTGTTCTTGTCCCTTTCTTAGCGTTTTTTAAAAGAGAGTTGCACACTTAGTGCTGTTAAATGTATTAAATGTTCTGAGTTACAATTTATCTCATATGCATTATTTTAATTTTTGTTTGATCATCTCTATTGTATTGTTCCAGGCTCTATTGTATTCGTTTTCTCACATAATTTGCTTAATTTCCCCATCAATCCTTATTTCCTGCGATGAGCTTCATTAACTTCATTGCTGTTTTTTCCATCAGACATTTATAGTTAGTTGCTTTACATTATCCCATAAGCTTGTTTTGTTTAATGTCTGCCTCGGCTTCTTGGGGTATGACATTATTTAGTAGTACCACATAGCCTTTCAAAATAAGTATGCCTTTTGTTTTGTTTAACCTATTTATTTTTATCTAATATTCATGAGAAGCTTTTGTTAAAAGGGAGGAAAAAAAAACTGTCAGAACCAAAGGCAACAACAAAAAGGTTTTTAAGGTTTATAAAAAAAAAAAAAAAATGTTTGTGGCTTTTTTGTGTGTGGTGTTTTAAAATTTTGATTAAAATATTCAAATGTAATTAGTTGTTGGGTCATGTAACCAATGCATTTAGGATATTTAAGTCCTCTAAAAGTGAATGTGTTTCTCAGTCAGAATAAACTTTTTTTTTGCTTTTCCCAGCCCCCTTTTTACTGTCTTTGGTTCGGACAGTTTTTTTTATCTATTGTGTGACTGGGGTTATTGATTTTTGTCTTGTTAAAAGAGAGATTTTTTTCACGTGGCTTTTTATAATGTATTTGATTGGGATATATTTGTACTCTATTATTGAGAGCCACAGCACTGCGTATTGCCAGGTTTATTACGAAGTGTGCAGGTCATAACCACTTTAAGAAATGACATGTTTTTAAATACAAAACAGTACTATGTATAGCTGATAATAGCTAACTGTACAGTTTTGTTCATTAATTGTTCATTTGTTGTGCTTACTGTTGGTGGGACCACTTATTTGTTTTAATTTGCTGGGCAGTAAACTAGCCTTAGTTTGTTGAAAACTACGTGGACAGTGTTTTTTTTACTTCCATAACAATGTGAATGACAGTAAGCCCAAAACACACAATACCATTTAGTTTAGACTGAACCCAGCATACTGAAACAGAACAACACAAAAAGTATTAAAGGGTGTTTTGTAACCCCAAACAGTTGTACTAACAGTGAGTTTGCTATGTTTTACATACAAGATATCTGGCACATGTAGCCCATTTCAGAATTTAAAATGTATATCATGTTTGGTAACTTGTATCATTGCACAGTGTGTAGGATGTGTTCAAATGTAGCTGCATAGACTTTGACAGACTGTGTAATGTTATTTCAGATATTCAGAGCAATGAGACCGAGAGCAGTGTTGCTTACTTATTATGGTCATCGTGTAAAACCAGAGAGTCAAAGTGTTTGTGAATATAATAAGAATTGCAGAAAAATCTAAAACCAGTTTGGGCCTTACTATGGAAGTATTGTTGCAAATCATTTCCATTTTGCAATATATGTATGATTCTTCAAAATGTTTATATTACACCAACTAAGCTTGCAGCTTATTGCTGTATGGGCAGTATAGTACATGTCAGCATCAGGAAAATGATATAAAATGTTTCCTGGAAATGTAATTTTTTTATACCTCTTTAGAATTTTCTAAATGAGAAATTACTTGGCTCTCTCTGTTCCTTAATCATGCCCATGTGGCTTATCTGTAGTTTTATTCTGCAATCATTCCACAATGTATGCATTAACAGCAGAAATTATGCCTACACACTGCTAATTTCAGTGGCTGCTCCAGTACTGTAAATATTTGACTTTTTTTTTTTAATTTTTTGACTGTAAATTCACTTTTCTCATCATGAAGAGGCCAGTTTACTAAAACTGAATTATGTCCTTGTAAAATTCAAAACCTCCCACCACCTGGGTGACTCCACGGCTTATGCGTAATCCTTCACTGCCAAATTCTTTGCACATATAAATAGCTGCATTGACACATCTGTATCCCTCAGAAGTACATACATTGGCAAATTCAATACTAAACTCTAGTGTAAACAGGCTTTGTGATAGAACCCTAATATAAACAAGCTGTATAAAAGATTAGCCCATAGCATGCAAAAGTAAATAACTCTCAAGAAGCCAAAAACACTCTTGTTAAACTAAACAAGGGACTCAAGACTCTGATCAAATCAAAGCTAGATGAGGTAAGAATAGCCACCCATCTTAGATAACAACAAAGCCTTTCAGTGTGTTAAAACCTCAAAAACCATGCTTGGCACAGAGCTAATAGTAAATGACACCACTTAGACCTAGAGAGCGTAGATTAATGTTTTAATGGATATATTTAGCTCAAATTTCACCCCCCCCCGACATTCCCAGATCACATACCTGCATCTATACCCCAGTTTTCCCAAGAGCAAGTCCTCTAGGCACTATCCAAAGCACAGAACAGTACTACTTTGGGGCCCAATAACATCCAAGGATGAATACTGACTAACCTGAAACGGGACTTGTAAAAGCCCTACAGACATTATTCAGTATCAGCCTCCATAGGTTCATAGGTTGGTACTAGGCTATCAGCCCTAGGCCTATACAAGCCTAGCCATACCAATTCCCTGGCTATTTCTTCTCATACACTAATTACTTCCCTGGACCCCTGTCCAGCAGGGCGACTGACGTGATCCCCGGGGTGAATTTCCTATCTCCCATCCAATCATCAAGGTTCCTTTTGAAGAGGGCCAAAGAGGCGCTCTGCTTGACATGTTTGGGCAGTCTATTCCAGAGTCTGGGGAGTCTCTGGGTCAGGAACCTTTCCCTCCAGCATGTTTTCTTCATTGTGATGACAGGATTTAGATCCCTGGAGCATGCGTCTCTGAGGGATTGGGATTTCTTTAAGTGTAGCATGTCCAACAGCTCTGGGTTTGACATGGCCTTGTATGTTGAGCAGAGATCGCTTCTGAGTAGATGATATGCGACAGAGTATAGGTGGAGTTTTTTTAGGCAGTCAGCATAGGGTATCTGCTTTAGGCCTGTGATTCTTTTAGTGAGGTATTTCTGCGGCCTTTCCAGTTGTTGCAGATGTCTTGAGAGGTACATACCAAACGGGGCATTGTATTCTATAATGGGTCTAATGATGGATGAGTACAGTGGGGACAATAACCTTTTTTCTGGATGAAAAGCCCAAAGTGATAAGGTGTGCCACATGGGAGGATTTCCTGACTCTTGTGGCGATGTGGTTATGCAAGGTGAGACCATTGTCCACCTGTGTCCCTAAGTCTCTTATCACACTTTCGGTGTTTAGTGTACTGCCACCTATGTGGTAATTCATGGGTGCATATTTTTTCCCAAATGGGATAACTATACATTTCTTGGCACTGAGCTTGAGCCCATGGCTCTGGCACAAAACATCTGTTTCTGTAACGCCCTTTTTTTAGAATACCCACATCATTTGGGGATTCAGTAATGGCTCCCAGTTTGCAGTCATCTGTGAACGTTGTTAGCCAGAGTCCCTTAGTGTTGGCCTGTACTTCAGAGAAGTAGATGCCAAACAAGAGCGGTCCCAGGACTGGACCCTTTGGTACTCCACTTGTCTGGAGCTGGATTTTGAGTCGGCTACTTTTACAGTGTGGGTTCTGTCAGTAAGCCAGTTGGCAACCCATCGAGTGATGTAGGGATTAATGCCCAGCTTAGTAAGTTTATCTGTGATTCCGGAGTGGGGGATGGTGTCCAAGGCCTTGGCGAGGTCCAGATGGGCTGTGTGGACCACCTTACCCACAGCTCTGGAGACTGATTCAAAGAAGTCAGTCAGGTTCAGGAGACTAGACTGGCCCTTCACAAATCCAAACTGCTTAGGATCCAGTGTTTGAAGGTTGCCAATGTCTTTGTTTATAAGTTCCATGATAATACGTTCCATGGCCTTGCAGATCAGGCTCGTCAGACTGATGGGGCGGTAGTTTCTGGGATCCAAGATGGACTATGGCCAGACAAATGGAGGATAGCAGCAGTTATCCTCATGCACAAGGGTGGAGCATCAACTGACCCAGGAAATTATAGACTCATAAGTCTGATTCTAATCTGCAAGGTTATTGAAATGATAATTATGGAATTAATAAACAAGGGTATAGGTAGCCTACAAATCCTTGAGCCAAGTCATTTTGATTTTATCAAGGGCAGATCCTGCCTACTCAACCTGACTTCTTTGAGAAGGTTACTGGAGCAGTGGATGAGGGAAAATCAGTACACATCACATATCGAGATCTTGCTAGGCACTTCATACAAAGCACAGAAATGTCATCATTTGCATTTAACAGTTGTTAATCTACTACATCACAGTGTAGTCTTCAAGAAACCTCATCCATTTATTTACAGAATTAAGAGTTGGGTTAAGTGTCTTGAAACTTAAGTGCAAGTTCAGGAAATATGTAAAGACTGCAGGACAGTATGTGGGAAAGTTTTGCAAAGGTATGCATAATGTAATTTTGTAGATAAATCTTATGTTTGGAAAGTCAGTTTTTGGTTAAGCTTTGCATTTATAGTGCATGTGTCAGTAACCTGTATTCTAGTTTGTGTAACATGAGTTTGGAATAATGTGTACGCTTTCTTAGAATTTATTCACATGTTGAAAACTGGTACATAAAAACAGCAGGAAACAATTCAGTTCTGTGTAGTTTACAAAGGAAATACACATTTAATATCTGGTTGTTTGATTTAAACATTTGGCATGGTGAGAAGAATTCACAGTGTGACTGCACATTAAAATGTGGATCAGAAAATGTTTAGTTTTATGAAACTTAGTGTGCAAATAATTATATACTGCCTTGGGATGTTTACTAGGAGTTTATCATAGTCAGACAGAACTTGTATTTTTACCATTTGTTCTTGTTCGCGCTCCAAGAAAAAAAGAAGTTATGTTCTTACCATAATGTTCCATGTGAGGAGTTGTTCTCACCTTCATTCTTACACATGGATTGGCTCCGAGTCGGCCGCTTTCACTAGCTGAAGATCTCAGAGTAGCTCGAGGCCAAGTCCCTGTCCCATGATGCTCTCTCTCCTACCTTAGATCTAGTTTGCTGATCCCAGCATGTAACAGATATAACACATAACATACTCCAACCAGAGTAAGAAGTCACATAAGACCCACCAGACCGCAAGTTTTACTCGTTCTTCAAGAACCTGGAGGAGGAAGGGGGGTGGGAATGTAAGAATGAAGGCGAGATGAACAACTCACATGGAAAGTTATGGTAAGAACATAACTTCTTCATGTGAAGTTGTTCAATCTCACCGTTCATTCTTACACATGGGTAGCGTCCCAAGCATCCTAATCCTGGGTGGCTTATAGGAGAATATTCCTGAGGACAGTGGAACCAAAGGAAGCCCTGTCCCTGGAGGACCTTTCCACTTTGTAATGAGTGGTAAAGGTATGCGGCTTAGACCAAGTGGCAGCCGCACATATAGTGTCCAAAGGCAATCGAGCCACATAAGCAGAAGAAGTGGAAACAGCGTAGTGGAATGCGCTTTCACACCATGTTTTAATGGTTGGTTCATTGAGGAGTATGTAAATTTAATGCAGTCAGTTAACCATTTGGAAAGGGTAACTTTAGACACTGGTAGCCCTTTCTTAGTGTCAGCATGAAAAACAGAGGAGTTCAAATTTCCTAAATTCCTTTGCTCTGTCCAAATAGAATCTCAATTGTCTGTGAACATCAAGCTTATGCACCATGTACTCCAACTTGTTAGAATGGTTACTGAAAAAGGTTGGAAGTTCGATAGTTTGATTCAGGTTGGTCTGTGCTGAAGTAATGGCTACCAAGAAAATTGTTTTTCAAGAGAGGAATTTTAAGTGGAAGGGTGATGCAGGCTCAAAGGGAGGGAGAATAATCCTTGACAGCACAAAATTTAGATTCCAGAGAGTAAAAGGGTGTTTAACAGGTGGCCTAAGATGAATGGTACCTTTTAAGAGGGCCCTACATAGTCTGTGAGAGATTAGGTTAGAACTTTCAGATCTGAGGTGGAAATTCGAAATTGCAGCCAATTTAACTCTCTTATAGTGGCAGCTGCAGCACCTTCATGAAAAAGCTTAGATAGAAATTCCAGAATACTAGCAATCGGGGCAACGTAAGGATCAATGTTATTCTGGGAGGCCCAAAAAGCAAATCGCTTCCATTTGCTGGCATACAACTTTCTAGTGGAAGCTTTATGTGCAGATACAAGAATATGCTGTACCTCTGAAGAAAAATCGTGTGACCTGTCTAGGTTGGGAATCGGAGCAGCCAAGCTGTCAGTCTGAGGGAATGAAGGGACAGATGGAGTGCCCCTGACAAATGTGTCGGCAGATCTGGAACTGGGTCCAGAATCCAAGGTTCCTCCAATTGATAGTCGAAGGAAGGGAAACCAAATCTGTCGAGGCCAAAAAGAGGCGATTAAGATTACAGTCCTTCCCAGGGCTTTGACTTTCTGCAAGAATTTTGGAATCAGGGAGTTGGTGGAAAACCATACAGGAGTCCCGGGGGCCAATCATGTCCGAGCGAGTCCCTTGGGCTGTCCCCTGGTGGGGGATTCAGGGCAAAGTAGCTTCTGCATTTGGCATACATAGGGGATGCAAACAGGTCACAAGGCTGGCCCCATCTGCGGAAAATCATCTCCGTAACCTCGTCTTTGAGAGACCACTCATGCGGTAACAGAATGGCTCTGCTTAGTTTGTCCACGATCACGTTGGATTTCCCTGAGATATGCTTTGCTATCAGAAAGCGTTTGGTGGATACTGCCCACTGCCAAATTCTCAAGGCCTCTCGACATAAAGGGTTAGACTTGGTTTCCCCTTGCTTTGTTGATGTACCAGACCACAGACATGTTGTCTGTCTGTATTTCAATCGTCCCCAGAGGAACAGTGTCGTGGAAGTGCTGCAGCACCAAAAGCACCTCTGTCCGCTCCAGGACATTGATGTGCAACTGTGACTCTTTCTGACCAGGTGCCTTGGGCTGTTCTTCCCTGAAAATGCCCCCCCCTTCAGAGAAGCGTCTGTGGTCACCGTGGATGACGGCGGGGGAGAAACAAATGGTCGACCTACTGTAACCTAGTGGCTGGTCAACCACCAACTAAGATCCTTCTTGCAAGAGTCTTTAATCATTAGGAATGACATCTGAAGTTGTTGGTAAGACCACTGGGTGAAGAGTAACCATTGAAGAATCCTCATGTGCATACACCCCAGAGGAACTGCTATGAGTGTAGCTGCCATGGTACCTAGTAGTTTCAATACTGGAGAGGCCGGTACTTTTTTTCTCTGCAAAGTGGCCGATACCTGGTTTTGAAGAGTGGCTATTCTGTCTGGTAGCAATTTTACCATGGCGGTGGTGGTGTCTAAGTCTGCTCCAATAAAGGAGATGCGCTGTGATGGTGACAATGCAGACTTGTTGAAATTTATAGTTATGCCTAACAGAGCAGAGATTGAGTGTGAGATCCCTGGACAGAATTAGTTGATGCCTGGAGGCAGCAGTAAGGAGCCAGTCGTCCAGATACGGAAACACTCGGAATCCTAGACACCTCAGGTGAGCTGTAACCACTGCCATGCATTTCATAAACACTCTGGGGGCTGTTGCGAGGCCAAAGGGCAGTGCTCAGAACTGGTAGTGACCGGTTCCCAGCTGGAAAAGCAAATGATCTCTGGATGGTCTGGCCATTTTGCTATGAATAGTACACATCCTTGAGATCTATAGAGCACATCCAATCGTCCATTCCTAGGAATGGGAGGAGATCAACAGAAGCGTGACCATCCAGAACTTCTCCTCCTTTACAAATGTGTTGAGTCTGCTGAGGTCCAAGATGGGCCTCCAGTCCCCTGTCGTCTTCGGAATTAAAAAGAATCCAGAGTAAGTTCGGATCCAATCTGGTCTGCTGGGACTGGCTGGACTCTTTTCCTGCAGCCTCTGTATTTCTATGGCTGCTTGATGCCTGAGACTGGGTGAAACGTCTGGGATTTTCTTTCGAACGGGTGGGGTTTCTAAGAATGGGATGATGTAACCTCTGGTAACAATGCTTTGTACCCCAGAATCTTTTGTAATTCCTAGTCAGGCGTCAGGATACAAAGTCAAGTGACCCCAACTGCTTCCAGAGTAGGACAGTCGGGCCTCCTTTCAGGAGCACCGGTAGGGTTTACAAAAGAACTGATCCCTGTCGCTCTGGTTTTGCTACCCCCTCTGCCGCCGGGGCGGCGTCTTCCATTATTACGCCCTTCTCTGCCCCTGGAGGGGCATTCACTACGTGTTCTGGAAAGCTACTTGGGACTTCTGGAACCACATTTTTCCACCTTGCTGCTCTTTGGGTTATGGTCCAGAAGGGGTAGAAAAACGGACTCCTACGTCAGATAGTCTTTCCATCTTGCTCACACCTAGTGAGAGTCTCCTTGACTTTGGGCCCGAAAAGAGACGAGCCATCGAATGTGGTGCTAACGAAAGAGACTTGAAGGCTTCTGCAAAGAAGCATAAGCGCATCCAGGAATGTCTCCGGAGAGCTATTGCTGAACCCGCTGCCCAACTCGAACCATCGGCTGCATAGGAAGTGAGCCGCATGGACAAGTTAACTGTGGAATTAAGGGTATTAAGCTGGGCTGTCACCTTCTCTGAGACACCTCCATCTGTACTACCCTGCAGAGTATCTCCGAGCTCTTTTAGGAGATCTCTTTGAAGACTGGTAAAATGAGTCAAGTAGTTGAGCGATCGCATAGCAAAGGTCACAGAACTAAAGATGCATTTCCCGTACCAGTCCATAGTCCTGGAATCTGTTAGGATGGACTGTAGAAGAGGTTTCAGACCTCTCTTTTTTGGTGGCTGCCGCCACCACCACCACCACCATGGCATCAACTGGCACTCCCTTAGTGAGGAACATCTTATCTTGGGGGGATGTAATAAACTTGTTGGGCCTCCAAGGGGCAGGTTCCATAGTATCAGGAGACTCCCATGCCCTTTGAGCAACCAATTCCATTAGTTCATTGAAGGGCGGAGTCACCCAGAAGGTGGAAGGTTGAGACCCAAAAGCCTTCAGGAGCACCAACTCATCTTCATTATGGCTAATGGACTGCCAGTCGCCCCTCTGCTTAAGTACCTCAAGGATATCAGCAAAAGAGATATCCTCCGAGGGGGACCATGGGGACCCTTCTGACTTCTCAAAGTTGGTGTCTGATGTCAGAGACTCCTGCAGGGAGTCCAAATGCCTCCTCTTGCAAAGTTTCTTCTTATAGGTTTATAGGTTAGTACTAAGCTAACTGCCCTTGTGAGCCACTGTAGCCTGTGCCATATTCCCTTGTGAGACTCAAACCTCACCTTGTGTGTGTGTAAAAAAACAACTTTACACCTTAGGTGGGAACCTCATCAGTGGAGGATTCTGCTGAGGTCTCAGCAGAACATGGGTCAACCAAGGGGGGGTTACCTGAGGCTCTGGGTCTCAACGCTTCACAGGGACCTGCAGTGTAGAGGCAGAAAGCACTTTAGGGGAGGAGGAGGAGGACCCTGATGACGTGTGCATCTTGGAAGACATAACCCTCCTCGTAGCATTGAAGGCTCCACTGCTCCGACACGAGGAAGCTGCTTGTTCCGAAGAAGGTGGCAACCTCCCTGGCGCCGAGACAGTGATCACCAACCCAGAGGAAGGAGCTGAGCTCATCCACGCCGACGCTTCGAGAGGAAAGGTCAACTGACGCATTGGTTCAACCCCCCCAGAGCCGACAAGAGAGTGTCGGCTCCCAGACTCTTCAAACGGCACCGAAGAAGTCAGGGTTGATGGAGCTGATAGCACTGGAACACAGGCCTCTGCTCCAAAGGCACCACAATCATCAGATCCCCCTCCCCCAGCTCGGCGGAGCAGTCACAGCAGGTTCGATGGTCTTCAGCTCCGAAACCAGTTGGGTCAAAGCTGATAATAATTTGGCCAGTGCCGGGTTCTCAAGAAGCCTCTGCACCACCCGGTCCACATCAGAGAGGGTTATCGAAGAATGAGTTGAAGGAACTGAAGAAGCCACCGATTGTAGAATGGGTGACTTTAAGGTCTCTGAGATCGGCTCCGAAACACTGGTTCAGTGCATGGCTCCGAAGACTGTGGAGCCGGCAACCGCACCTTCACAGCAAGGCTCGGAACCGATGACTTGGGCTCCGAGGAAGATTTGGAGGACTTCAACCCCTTCAATGACTTGGTAGTCTGGTCAGCCTTGTCCAAGGACTCCTGAAAGTCAGGCTTCAGCAAGCCTCTATCCACCAACTTTCTTCTTCGCTCTTAGCAATACCCGGTTAATATGCGAATGGCAAATAGAGCAATCCTCCTGGAGGTGAACTGGCCTCAAGCAATAAACACAATTGACATGGGAGTCAGTGATAGATATTTTTCTGCCCGCATTTTGGGCACTTTTTAAAGCCTGACTTCTGCTTTTCTCTCTGATCAGCCATACTTACAAAAAAAAAACAACAGTATGCACCAATCAGAACAATGAATTAGTCACTCTAATAACTACAGCACACACACCGCAAACTCTACAGCAACTGTATAAACACTGTAAGCTAACTATAAATCCTATCTAAACATGCCAAATATAAGTATAAACTAGCGAAAAGCTAAGTATAAATCTTAACTTTAAGAAAAAACTATCTATATACACCACTCTAAATATAGAATAAACTGGATGGGGAACTACAGCTAAGGCACAGCCAAAGGCCTAAGAGCAGGTGCTCTTAAAGGATGAAAATCTCGTCAAGCACAACAAAAGACTGTGCTAAACAAAAGCTAATTAGCCCAACAAAAATAGTCTATACAGAATTGTCAAAGTTTTGTGATAAAGGTACAGTAAAGTAGAAAAAAATCCACAATACTAGCCTGAGCTCTCCAGTCTGTTGCAGCGGCAAACTAGATCTGAGGTAGGACAGAGAGCATCATGGGATAGGGACTTGGCCTCAAGCTACTCCTGAGATCTTCAGCTTGTGAAAGTGGCCGACTCGGAGCCGAGATCGGCTCTGAACCCATGTGTAAGAATGAACGGCGAGGTTGAACAACTTCATATACATTATTAGGTTTGTAGACTATAATCCCAAAAGAGTCAGTACATTGAGAAACTTGGGCATGATTAAGGAACAGAGAGAGCCTACTGAATGGGTTAACAGGATGGTTACTTTTGTGACCCCTGTCAACATTTATGCAAGTCCACAAGACCTTAATAAAGCTGTAAAAATGGAAGGTTGTCTTGTCATGCCAAGTGCTATGTACTTTTCTGTTCTTGATGTAAACCAATGATTGCAAATAAGGCGTGATGGGAAGAGTTCCAAATTGTATACTTTTAATTTGCCTGTGGAAAGATACTAGTTTAAGACTTTTATCAGCAAATGAAGTATTTCAGATAGATGTTCCACAGATTATAGAGGGGTTGCTGGTGGTGGTACTGTATCTGATAATATATTAGTATAGTGTCAGGCAAAATAAAAAAAGGAGAGGAGCAGTATTTAATCTGATTTGATTTACTGAAAAAGCCTGAGACCGAATGCTGTCTGTCTGCTACTAACTCCGTTCTTCACCCTAAAGTAGAGAAAATAAAACTAATGCCAAGACTCGTGATATCCTGCATCTATCATTTATATCAAATGAACTTCTCTGTATGTGTGAATCATATCCTGTTCAGCTTTCAAGAATAAGTTTAAAAAGATCTCAGATTTGGCATCTTTTCAGTCTGTGCCTCAGTGTAGTGTACAGCATCACAATTCCTACCACACTCCCCTATAACATCTCTACCCATGAAGTAGTTATTGCAACAACTTTACCATCAGTCATCCAATGCAACCCCCTTTCCATGCCCACCTTCATTTAATACCGTTACTTATACATTCCTCCAATCTCTTTACCTTCCCTGCCCTATATATGCTACTGTCCTTTACCATCTCCTCAAATAATTTTCTCTGCTGTAAAAAAGTCAGCTATGCAATCTTTACTACAGCTTATCAGCACTACAAATAAACTTAGCTCAGTAACTACATAACCATATACTTTTAAGTGCTTCCAGTAGTTGTCAGTTACTCGGTGTGTACTCACACTTGCCAGTCCTTCCTGCTCTGTTCTCTGCTCACTCCTTGATTCTGCTCCACATATGCTAACTCTTCTGTTTTCTGCCACAAACTTGCATTAAGTTTTCAGTGACAAATTTTTGTCTTAAAACTCACTCGATATCTCAAATTCATCTACTTTGTCTTCATATTTTCTGAAAGATTTTCCTTATAAGAAAAAAATCATGTACAGCAGATGGCACTAACCATCCATTATTTCTCCCAATTTTAGTGGTTTTTATCAATTTTTTTCAAGTTTATAAATAGTACTTAAATGATCGTCTTCATTTATATTTACCCATTTTTATCTTTTACCTTGCTTGTTGTGGTTTATTGACTTGCTCATTATTTTTATTCTTAATTGTGTGTTTAGTTACCTTGATAAATTTCAGTGTATTTTTCTCCTTGTGTTCCCTTTGAATATGAAGACTGCCCAGTAAGGCTAACACAGGTTTCAAAAATTTTGGTTGAACAAAAGTTAGTATAAAATTAAGGAGCTAAGACGCAAGGACCATGTTTTGATATCTGAAGGAGTGAAAAGGGAAGATAATCACTTGAGGATAAACAGGCGCTCGCAAGGTTTCTTTGAATTCTGCAGTATCTTTTGAATCTTCCAAAGCTTTCAATTAAGAAAATAGTTGTTTCATGACTGAGAGTGGTACTGGATTGCACAGCACAGAAAAGATATTTGATATAAGCTTTTAATAATTGAAGCACCCACACTGAACTATTTTGATATGAATAAGTCAA
This sequence comes from Protopterus annectens, assembly GCF_019279795.1. NCBI lineage: Eukaryota > Metazoa > Chordata > Ceratodontiformes > Protopteridae > Protopterus > Protopterus annectens. Next base: position 1,840,893,907 of record NC_056731.1, read on the forward strand.
GGACAGTACAGGTAGTTGTCAGCCAGAATGGTACTGTTGCATTGATTATGCAAGGAAGGAAACAGGTTGCTTATGGGTTCAGAGGCTTTATGGAATGTCACTTATAGTGAAGAGATGATATCCAATGTAAATAGCTTTAAACAGTTCCATGAATATATTTATGGGATATATTTAAGAAATCATTGCACAAGGTAAGAGTCAAGACTGGGTGTGATGTAATTGTGGACTATAAACAGGAAAGTAATGGCATGTCTGAGGAGTTTGTGTATACTGGAAAGTTTTAGCACTAAACTCAGAATTGTTGGGAGATCAGAATGCATCTTAATCAGACAGTTAACTCTAGCTAGAGATGGTAGTGAACTGGTTGTTCCCGGAAGAAAAGCTACAAGGCAAATGGCGAAGTAGTGACAACAAGGTGCTAGGAGAGGGGGCAGGGTGGAAAATAGGAAGAAAAATGACAGGAGGACATTTGCAGAACTTACCAGATGAGTACAGTCAAATGAAACTAAGGGAAAATGCAGATGTAGCCACAGCAAGGAGGGCAGGAAGTAAATCAGGGTAATACGCCGGTGTGCAGACAGCAAGAAGAAATGATAAAAGGGTAGCCAGAGATTACCATACTAGGGCCAGTACCAGAAAGAGCAAGCAGAAATGGTTAGGAAGGAGCACTCAGAAGGATCAGAGTGCAAAAGAGGTATTAACAGTAAATAATTCTTGGAGAGTGAGCATCAAAAGAATGCAGAAAAGATTAGATACAGCACAAGGGTAGAGACAGAAGGGCTAAGATGTTGAAAATGGTGAGGAAATTTTTCGAAAAGGAAATGCAGGCATGGGGGCAGGAAGTAAAGAAGATGAAGTCTAGTGTTCAGTGAAGAGGGTTTTGAAGATTGTAAACTTGGTGCCAAAGAATACTTGAGTTTTGGTAGGCAAAAAAAGGGCATGCAGATGTCCATGTAATTTTAGGATATTGAAGGATGTGACCAAGGTGATCACCTAAAGGGGATGGGTGGTTGCATATTGTGGTATGTGTAGGTACCAATCACCTGACAGGGGAAATAGCTGAGGTGGTACCAAGCAAAACCAGGGTGGTGGCAGAGAGCTGTTAGGAGAACGGATTCTTGGATAACTTTTTCATAACTGTTACCTGTACCAGTAGTCAGCATGCTGAGTAAAGCAAGTGTTGTTAGCATAGTGATTGCCTGCAGCAGATGAGAAGGTAAAAATGCATAAGATAGATAGGAGAATGTGGAGGCTTGATAGAGGGATCAGCCATATGAAAGGAAAATTCTGCCTTGGCCGTTAAGGGGCAGAAGTGCTTTTAACAGACTTGAAACTTGAAATGGTACACCTTAAAAATCATTGTAACAAAAGGAGATGCTGCCAGCCCAGCTAACTGGAATTTTGTAAATAATTATATGTAATTGCTGAATATCAAAATGATTTATATAAGATGCATGTGTTACAAATGTGTTAGCACTGTATGTCATGTGTATATCAAACTGCTTGTACAGGTGTGTGTGTCGAAAAGGTATTTGTAAAATGCTTGTGTTTAAAATGGTTCCCACAGTGTCGCACAGTGTGCCCTACTGAAAGAGAACAGAAATGTACGTGCACTATTGTGACTGTTTAAATGTATGTATTTTAACAGTGGAAATTGGAATGCAAGAGATTAACTTCAGTCCAGCAAACTTCAGAAAAAATAAATGAAATTAAAATACTTTATGGCTAGGCCATAAAAGATGATACCCTTCAGTTTTCAGTGCAGCAAGAGACAATGTCTGTACTAGGAAACTTTCTGTATTGTCTTTAGAGTGAACTAATTGCTAGACTTGAAAGCATGAAGAAATGCAATTGTTTTATGACTTCCAGCATTTACCAGAGATCTGAGGAGAAGCCCTTGTCTGTATATTTTTACGGGTAGATGCTAAATACTGCCAGCTTCATCAGTGGTGGTTTGCCCTGGAAACTAGGAGTCGGATGACAAGAAATGTTACTCTGCAAATTATCCCAGCAAAAATATTTTGGATATTAATTTGAGAAGTCTCTTAGTGAGACAGAGCATTCTGTTTTAGACCTGACAACAATTAGAAGATCCATTCACCGCATCTGCCTTGCTGTATTAGTAAGTTAGATTATAGTAATTCTCTTAGATTCAGTCAGGAATATAGTGAAGCTTAGTTAGATATTTTTCATTGTTAATATGAGACTATCCTGCAATGTTTTAAATATTTCCTGTGGTTTTGAACTCTGTCACTGTGAACATATATTTAGTATTGTTTTGTTCTTTTATTATTCGTTATTAAATAAATTTAAACATTTCATTGTGGCTGATCTGTGTAGATATTTAAGATTTGATAGTACTTTATTTGGTGGCACTTTGTGGGCCACTCCTAACAGCCTTGCTCTGTCAAACTACCATTTGTGTTCATATTAATATTACACAGTAAGATTGGACACACTTTGTTGAGGGCCTTAAGGTAGCTGATAAGGAGTTGACTGGTGGCACTGGTAACTGCCTTATAGTCTGGGTAGAAGGGGGCATAGCTAGTAAACCTGTGCCAGCCTTTCCCTTTGTGTTCATATTAATATTACACACTAAGATTGGACACACTTTGTTGAGGGCCTTAAGGTAGCTGATAAGGAGTTGACTGGTGGCACTGGTAACTGCCTTATAGTCTGGGCAGAAGGGGGCATAGCTAGTAAACCTGTGCCAGCCTTTCCCAGGTGTGTGTATGTAAATCAAACCTCAAAGTGTTTGTGTGTGTGAGTTACTTGGGCAGGGACACGAACCACTTGTTGGACAAAGAGGGTGCTGGGTGTTTTGGCTTGGTCACTCAGCTGAGATCTCAACTCTCTAGCTGTGCCAGTAGGGAGTCTTATTGGAGATCTGGATAAAGAGTCAGAAACCAGCCCCGGACTGACTGTGGTCTTTGTGTGTTCTTAAGGGAAATTGCACTTGATGCAGAGAACTGTATCTGGAAATACTGTGTCTGTACCTGTCATCCTCCCAGTGAATGCCCCCCACTGTTGCCAGTGGTGAGGACTGAGGCTTCTTGATTACTGGTCCAGTGGTGGGTTGTCACAGTCATACCTGCAAACTAAATTGAGGGGTGACTTGCTGTGGCTTGATGATGCTACTTTGTAGTGCAGTGAGTCTGAATAGGAATAGGGAAGGTATTCATTAAAAAAAAAAAGTCAGCCAGCATTAAATTGAATAATAAGTACATGGAAGAAGAAGAAATTATTAAATAATACCCACAGCGTGCTCCTGAGCAAACAGTCTAGAAACAGTCTGTTTTACTCTGTGTTTTTCCTCATTGAGCAAGACGTGCATTTTCTGACTTCAAAATGCTGTATTTTGTGTAGAATGTAATACAGCAAAAAACTTTCCTGTAAATTAGGCATCTTGCATTCATTCTGTATATGACACGATAAAACCCCTGATCACTACCCATTCAGATACCACATGTAATGCCCCAGTCTGAGTGACATGTGCCTTGTGCAACATTTTCATACATAACCTCTTTCGAGTAGTTCATTTTCCATTTGTCAACAGTATAGAAATCAGTTGCACAGTAACATTTTGAAAAGCAGATCGGTATTTATCTGTTCCTTATATGCAGTCATGCCCATAACATTACCTTTCAGTGATTTGTATATGAGAAAAGCCTTTACTGGGATCCTTTCACTGACATCCAGTCTGTTAGACAAAATTGGGCTGAGACTGAAGTTTGTCCTGTGGGATCAGTACTCTACCCAAGTTAAATTGTATGTATAAGTAAATAAATAAACTGGAAGACATACCTCATCATTTTTCATGTGTATTCTTCCCCATATTTTTAAACTTGGTTGTAGCAGACTGAAACACTCCAACATCAGCACTTTTTTCTACAACTCTCTCTCTCTCTCTCTCAATGATTGAGCTTTTATCCTTCACCCATATTTCTCTTCTACAGCCTTCACTGTTACCCATATGCTGTCTCTTAAACACCTGGACTATCCACTCATCTTATATTCTGTTGATTACCAAGCCTCATCCCCACTGTATAGCACTTGTACTGAAGTGGTAAATGTAAGGAAATAGAGAAGCCCTACTTAGTTTACCATACCCAACTGACTTTTTCCTCACTGAATCATATTGTATACCCCATTTCACTGGATTTATTGCAAATCTTGTAATGCAGTAAATGCATACCAATCTCACTTCTAAATATAGTGGACATAAAAAAAGAAGTTATGTTCTTACCATAACTTCTATCTGTATTGTTGATCTTCATTCATTCATGATGAATGGGTATTGGTTCTGTCCTTGGAACTGACTCTGCCGTTATAACAAGCTCGCACCAGCCAAAAACTCCTTAGCTAAGCTTACCCATAGTGCCCCCCCCTCTATAGCCCCAGATTGAGTTTGCCTGTAAGAAAGAAAAGCAGAGGCTTTGACTGAGCAAATGCCCTGTCATGAAGCTAGGACCAAATCTGAACCACCAGGAGCCTTTCGGAGGTGGTAGGAGGGTGGGATGTCATGAATGATGTTATTAATCTTTATTCATGATGAATGGGACAGAGTTCCTAACTACTTGAATCCCTGGGAGGCCCTATGGAAGAATATTCCTGAGCACCAGTCAGCTGAAGGATGCTCTACCCCACTTTGTAATGAGTGATAAATGTAAGAGGAGTAGCCCATGTGGCTGCTGCACAAATGTCATCCACGGAAGCTCTTGAATGGAAAGCAACAGAAGTAGCAACTGATCTGGTTGAGTGCGCTTTGATCTTAGTTGTTAGATGGACCTTGATTTGTTGATAGGCAAAGTAAATACAATCTCTCAGCCATTTAGCTAAAGTTACTTTAGAAACAGTTTTTCCTAATTTTTGTCTTGAGAAGGAGAATAATAATTAATCAGATTTTTGTAGTGATTTAGTCCTGTCCAAGTAGAAATGTAATTGTCTATGTACATCCAACAAATGTAGACAATCTTCTCCTTTATTAGAAAAATTGGGGAAGAAGACTGGCAGGTCAATTGATTAATACTCCATTCCAAAATAACTTTGGGTAAGACAGAGGGGTTAGTCTGAAGTTAGATTCTCTTTATGGAAAACCATGTAAGGGTATTTTATGCACAAAGCTTGTAGTTCTGATATTCGCCTTGCTGAGGTAATTGCTACCAAAAATAATGTTTTCCAGATAAAAACTTCATATTGCAAGTGGCAGCAGGCTCAAAGGGAGGACAAGTCAAGGTTTGTAGAGCAAGTGTCAAATTCCAAGGTTCGATTGATTCATTGAAGGGTGGTCTAATATGTGTGACTCCTTTCAAAAAGGTCTTACTAAGACAGTGAGATATCAAAGAGGAGTGCTGGAAACCATTGTGGAAGTTTGAGATAGCTGTCAGGTGGACTCGAATAATGGAAGCTGCATAGATAAATAGTCCAATACTGAGCTAATCGAAGCAGAAAAGGGGTCTAGCCCTTTCTCTCAAGACCAAACTGTGAATCTTTTCCACTTGCTAAGATAGTTTCCAAGTATATGGTTTATGGAAAGCCAGAAGAAAGCTTCATAGAGAGGAGGACAGATTATTCTGCCAGGCAATTACTGGAAGTGGAGGACCCAAGCTGTCAGCTTGAGACTCTATATGTTTGGAAGGATCAACCCTTGCAGGTGCGACAGTAATTCTGGAGTTGGATCCGGAATCCACGTTCGGTGGACCAGGTGAAGCCAAAGGAAGGGAAACCAAACTTGTCGGGGTCAAATAGGGTCCAATGAGGATTACTCTGCTTCTCAACCAAAGTGCCTTCTTTAGAAATTGCAGGATCAGAGGAGGAGGGGGAAAGGCATAAAGAAGTCCTGTGGGCCAATTGTGCATTAGAGCATCCCTCGGGGGTTTCCCCCTGAGGGAGGATTATGGCAAAGTAGCTGCTGCATTTGTGATTGGTGGATGCGAATAAATCACAGCAAGGCTGGCCTTGGCGGCTGAAGATCTTTGCCACTATGACAGGATTGAGGGACCACTCGTGAGGCAGGAGAATGCATCTGTTCAGCTTGTCCGCAATCACGTTGGAATCCCTGGAAATGTGCATTGCTATCAGAAAGTGGTTGGAAGATATCGCCCATTGCCAAACTCACAGCCTCTCTACACAACAGGTAAGATTTGGTCCCCCCATTTGTTGATATACTAGACTATGGTTGTGTCCGACTGGATGCCAGTTGTCCCTGACTGGAGGACATATTGGAATGCTTGCAATGCCAGAAGCACTGCCCTCAGTTCTAGAACATTGATATGCAGGTTGACCTCCATGGGGTACCAATAGATGGTCTTTCCATGGAAATGCCTCACCCCCACCCCATGAGGGATGTGTCTGTGGTCACTATGGCCTTGGGCTGAGAGGGTGACTCTACAGTTCTTTTTCTGGCTTCATCCACCAATTTAGATCTTGTTTACAGTGGTTTGTTGTGTGGTTCAGAAGGGACATAGGATGAGTTAAAGGGGACCACTGTGATGCTAGGAGCCATTGTAGGATTCTTTCTCCTGTGTAGTCTTGCTAGAGTAACTATAGTAATCATTGTTGCCATTGATCCTAGTAGTTGGAGGACTGCATGAGTTGAGACCTTGTCCTGAGAGAGTATTACCTGGAGTTGAGATCTTAGTCTTTGGAGCCTGTGAAAGCGGGATGGTGACCAAGTAAAACTGAGTGTCAAAAGTACCTCCTATGAATTCTAGATTTTGAGTAGGTACCAGTTTGGACTTTTCTTCATTTATTGAGATCCCTAAGAATCTTGCTAGCTGTAAGATGTAATGTAAGGGTAGAAGAAGCAGATGCTTGGTAGGGGCAGTAAGGAGACAATCGTCTGAATACAGAAACACCTGGAATCCTTGCAGTCTCAAGTGAGCTGTTACCACTGCCATACATTTGAACACTCTGGGGGCTGTGGAGAGACTAAAGGGCAGCGCTGTAAATTGGTAGTGATTGGCTCCCAGCCAGAAGCAGAGAAATCTCCTGGAGCATTTGTCCATTTTTATGTGATAATACGCATCCTGGAGCTCTATCGAGCACATCCAGTAGTCTTTCTGCAAAAATGGGAGAATAGACTGAACCGTGACCATCCAGAATTTTGTCTGTCTGATGAACTTATTTAGGATGTTGAGGTCCAAATTTGGCCTCCAGTCCACTGTCTTTTTTGGCACTAAAAAGAACCTTGAGTAAAATCTGGATTCTATCTGGTCTGGTGGGACTGTTTGGATTACTCTTTTTAGAAGCAGCTTTTGAATTTCTTGTGCTGCTGCATCTCATTGACTGGGTGGAACATTGTGGATTTGCCTTTGTGGCCTCTTGTAAAGATAGAAAGGGATGTGATGACCTCTGTTAAAGTCTGCACCCAAGAATCTGTCGTTATAGAATGCCAGGCAAGGTGGTGCAGAGGAAATTGTCCCCCGACTGCTTCCGCAGGCAAGCAATCAGGCCGCTCTTCAGGAGTGCTGATAGGGCTGCCCAGAGAAAGAATCTCTAGATCCCAGATTACTTGGACCCCCTCTGCCCTCAGGAGGGGCATCTTCCTGATGAGATTCATTCTCTGCCCTGGGGGGAAATCTTATCATGTGTGTCATGGAAAGGACCCAGGGATTTCTTGCACCACATCTTTCCACTCCTCTGTTTCCTAGAGTAGGATCATTGGGGAGTGGAAAAATGCACGCCCACAGCAGACAGGGTCTTACCGTCCTTTTCACACCTGGCTAATGTGTCTTTCACCTTTGGGTCAAAAAGAGAGGAAGTGTCAATGGGAGCGTTGACAAAGAAAGACTTGAAAGGGTCTGCAAAGTTACGTAAGTGTATCCAGGCATGACGTCTCATGACAATGCCTGCACCCACTGCTCTAGCCACCCCTTTGGTAGTATTAGAAATCACCGCATGGATGAATTACATATGGATTCCAGGGTGTCAAGCTGTGACACAACTTTATTGCGTACCTCATCAGATACTACTCCTGCTAGGGTTCCCAAGAGTTCCGTGATCAGGTCCCTCAGGAGATGGGTAAAGTGTGCCAAGTATTTCAAGGACCGAATGGCAAAGGTTGATGAAGCATACACCCACTTCCCTAGTCTGTCCATCGTTCGAGACTCCCTGTTTGGAGGATGGACAGCAAGACTCTCTGGCGAGTTCTTTCCTAGTGGGCGCCGCTATCAACATAGCGTCTACTGCCAAGCTTTTGGACCAGTGTGGATGATCCTCTGGAGGGGAGAGAGAATTTTGTCCAGTCTCCAGGGGATAGCCTCAACAGTGTCAGGACTCTTGCAGGCATGCTGCACAATGAGCTGAACTAGATCTGCAGATGGGGGTCACCCAGGAAGTAGAAGGTTGAGCATAGAAAGCCTGCAAGGACAGAGACTCCTCAGGGGAAGGGTTGCTGGGCTTCCGGTCTCCCTGCTGCTTTAGGCTCTCTAGTATGTCCCCAAAGGAAACATCCTCAGGGGGCAACCATGGCGACCCTACCCCCTCATCATAGTCTGTATCTTCGGTAAGGGATTCTTAAGGGTAATCCATGTGCTTCCTCGTGTACGATCTCTTACAGGGTGGGTCCTCAGTGGGAACATCCGACGAGGAGTCTGAAGAAAGGGTGCCCTGCAGTAGGGTATCTTGCGGTTCCCGTGCTTGATGTCCCAGTGTAATGGACTGTCAATTATGGTCCAGAATACATGTATATGTGGCATTCTGCGCCAAAGGGACCAGCTGTGAACCTGCTGAGGCTAGTCCCCTCTCCATCTAGAAAGTTGGTCCGTCCAAAGAGGGATGGGACCCTGGAACCGGAATCGCACCCTGCTCCAACAGACCTGCCCCAGGGAAGGAGCTGTGATAGGACTCGGAGCCATCAAAGCAACCGGAATTGTAGATGGTGCCATAGAAAAAATAGGTGCCATACTGGGGGTCATGGTGCTGACAGGCCAGTCACGATCTTGAGGATGGGTTAGCTCCGATTGAGACAAGGACCGTAGGGTAGCCTCCAGAACTATGGTAAGATGCTAGGAGATGAAAAAAACTGTGGGTTGTTTTCATACAATATGCTTGGATTCATTTTCTAATACTGACACTGTACTGCAGCATTAAGAGAGTGCAGCATTACTGAGTGTTGTCATCTGGATGTGATGTAAAATTTGAGTTTGTGGTGAATGTAAAAGATACCACTATACTTATCAAAAAAAGAAAAGGGTACATTATTTTCCTTTTCACATAATCTGTATAGCATCATAGGAAGCTACTGGGCTAATGGCCCTAGGGCCCTTACAAGCCTAGCCAAGTTCTACCCTTATTTCCACGATCAGCACTTAATGCCCCTGTTCAAGAGGGACACAGGTGGAAACCCAGGATAAATTAACGGTTACCCATCCAATCATCCAGATTGCGTTTGAAGAGGTCTAATGAGGTGCTTTGTTTGACAGGAAGTAGGAGTCTGTTCCAAAGATGTGGTAACCTTTTTTGGAGACAAATCTGTCCCTACAGCAGGTTCTATTAATGTCACATACCAGGCTAAAGTCTTTAGAATGAGCAACCTGTGTACCATTTGACTGGCGGATATGCAGCATTTCCAATAAAGCAGGGTCAGAGATTGCCTTGTATGCAAGGCAGAGATCACTTCTGAGTAATTTGTATGAAACAGATTAAAGTGACTGTGATTTCAGATGATCCAAATAGGAGAGATGCTGAAGACCTTAAAGGCTCCTTGTGAGGAGCCTTTGTGGTCTCTCCAACAGCTGCAGGTGCTTGGAAAACAATTATTGGCCTAATGAGGGAAGAGTACAGGGAGATTATAACTTTTTTTTTTCTGGAGGCAGTGCCCTTAATTATGAGATAAGCGATATAGAATGCCCTTCTTACCATTATGGAGACGTGATTAAAGGTAAAGTTGCTGTCAACCTGTGTGCCCAGGTCTTTCACCACTGAGTGCATACTTAGGGTGTTGATGTGGTAGTTAGCAGGAATGTCACTCTTAGTGAAAGGGATGATGATGCATTTTTTTTGCATTGAGTTTAAGGCCATGACTTTGGCACCAATCATGTGTTGTAGACCCTCTTGTAGGATGTTGACATGATTTGGAGATTCTGTGACTGCTGCCAGTTTGCAGTCATCAGCAAACTTGGTCAGCCACAGACCTGTAGTTTTTGCTTGTACTTGAGAAATCGATTCCAAACAGTAGAGATCCCAGGACTGATCCCTGTGGAACACCACTGGTTGCAGGTCTACTGTTGAAGTTGGATTCCCCTAGTTTGACTGTGTTCTATCAGTACGCCAGTTAGTGACCCAGCTAAAGATTGTAAGGGTTGATACCTAGCTGGGTGAGTTTGTCAATGATGCCTGAGTGGGGGATACTGTCAAAGGCTTGGCTAAGTCTAAGTAGGCTGTAAGCACAGATTTCCCCTCGTCCAGGGCCTTGGTGACTGTCTCAAAGAAGTCCACCAGGTTTAACAGGCATGATCTCCCTTTGACAAATCTAAACTGAGTAGGGTCAAGTGTTTGGAGATTACTTATATCTTTGTTAACGTTCATGATGATTTGCTCCATAGCCTTGCAGATAAGGCTAGTAGGTCTGCAGTTCCCAGGGTCAGTGGAAGCACCACCTTTGTGCAAGGGAATAACATCCGTTTTCCATTCAGCTGGGACAAAGCCGGTGCTTAGACTATGAAAAGAGTACCCAATGGTGTTGCTAATTCTTGCTTGAGTCCATGTAGGATATAGCCTGGGATGGTATCAGGTCCCATAGATGCTGTATTTTTGGCTTTAGAGAGGGTGTTTGCAACTTGCTCCTTAGAGATGCAAGGTAGGGAACAGGTGGTAGGGAGGTCATGGGGTATGTGTGGTGGGGATGGAAGTGAAGTTTTCACAGAACCTGTCAGCCAATAGGTTAGCTATGTCCACAGGCTCAGTATATGTGGTATCAACTACCAGTTCAGTACAAATCTGGTCCTTTCCTTTTAGGTTATGGATGTAACTAAAGAATGCCTTATGGTTGTATTTGTTGAGGAAGCTAATTTGGATTTGTAGTTTGCTTTGGAGGACTTTACAAGGTCTTATTTGCTTGTTTAAGCTGAGGGAGGGAGTGTTTCTAGTTTAGGGCTCACTCCCTCTTACTCTTGCACAGCAATTTCTTCCTGTTATTGTAAAGCCTGTTAATGGCAGTTGTCCACCAGGCAGTTTTGCTCTTCCTTGAAGAGCTTCTTTTGGTTCTATCGGGTATGGCTGAGTCAATGCAGTTATACAGGTGCTTGTGTAAAGCATTGGTGTAGAACTCTACATAGATGTCAGTTACAACTGAGGGGGGGGGGGTTGCAATGAGGCTATTTATACCATCCTGTAAAAGGTTATAATCTGCTTTGGAGAAGTTTTTTTTTTAGTTTAGTTGCTAAGAGGGGTCAGGTGTGATAGTTGCTTCAAATGAGACTGATTTGTAGTCCCATCTCACCAGGGAAGACCTCACAGTGCGGGTGCTACATTGGTCCCCCATATTGGTAAGCACCAGATCCAGGATGTTGGAACCCCTTGTGTTGGTGTTAAATAGCTGGTCCAGGGCATTGGAGTTAATGAAGTCGAGGAACTTTTAGCAAGTGAGTTTGAGCACGAGTAATTTACCCAGTCTATGGATTGGTAGTTAAAGCCATCCAAACCATGGTGTTTGGATGTATCTTGATAGATTCAAATAGATCCAAATAGGCAGAGTGGGTGTCCTGATTCATGAAGGAGGTCCTGTAGCTGGCAATGACCTGAGTAGGTGTCCTACCAACAGTTACTTGCACCTGAAGTATCTCCAGGGAATTCAACCGGGTCTCTGTGACAGCACAAATGTCTGCGTCTTCCAAGGTAAGGACTGCTTCCAGTGAGTGCAGTTTCATGTTATGACTTCTAGTGTATAGCAGCATAACCTTGACGTTGTTTTTGGATGGAGTTTTTACACTGGGAATTTTGTCCTTGAGACACTGTCTAAAAAAGGCACTATAGGGGTGGCAAGAGCCTTAGCCAGAAACTGAAATCCCAGGGGTGACAAATGAAGACCATCTCTGCAAAGCATCTAGGGCTGTTAATCATGTCATCCCAGGTGGACAGATACTGGATCCCCTTAGAATGATTCCAGAAACTAAGGCAATTATTGAAGTCAATCATTTTCTGTTTGTAATGAGGCATCATCCTAGGTGAAGGTAAAATGCTGCTTAAGGCTAGGGAAATACCCACCTGAGATGCATAATCTGAGAGTTCAGTCATGTCTCTTTTCATATAGTCCAGAGAGGTACGTCTCAAGTTGTTCACACCAGCATGGAGTATGGCGGAGTCTTAACAGTACCTGTTGTTGACAGACTTGAGGCCATGTGTGATATGGCAGATCTTGGCACTTGACAGACAGCTGACTGTGACCTCTTCTTTATCCAGTCTGGTGAGAGGGACATCTGTGCATCTCACAATGGAATCACCTGTGACTGATATGTTTGATTTTGTGTTTTGCCTTAAGGGCTTGAGAGGTCAGACACTGGTTCATGAGCTATTATGTGTATTGTGTTCTGCAGAGAAAATATGTGTAGCTTGCCTGTGTTTGAGAGTTCTCTGATGATTAGGTATGTTTCTGGTGAGGACCTCCGCATATGTGATATGTGTTTGGGTGGAATAGGAGGTGAGATGTGCATGCTGGCAAACCCACTCCTTGTCATATGGTACCGACTGTATGCGAGAGAGCATGGTTCAAAGTTCTTAATATAGTTGTATCTCTTACGTTGAGTTTGTGTAGAGTAGGAGTAGAGGGTTATCAATGAATATGAGGCAGTTGCTACACTGCCTCAGGATGCCCATGTTGACCAAGCTAGCTGGAGAAACTGTGAGAAATTGTCCTTCCATAGTGTTAGGTAAATTTTATGGTCAGGAAAAGAGGTCACACTTAGGAATGGCTAGTGGCTGAGAGGTGTGTTGGTACCTCTGAGGCTAGGCTTAGTGTTCCACTTGATAGTAGAGTAGGACCACGAAAAACCTCTGGAGGACCACAAGTAAAGTGCTAAGAGAAAATTTAACAAGCAAAATGTTTGCATCTATAACCACCACTACGTGGCAGTGCATTATGGTGGGCTATGTGCAAACTCCATAGAATGAGCTGATGTGATAGGACTGGGAGGAGTGTCCAATATCAAATTCATAGTAGAGGTGGGCAACTCAAAAGCCACCAAGATTTAATAATACAATAGTATATCTGATTTTACTTATCCAACTATTCAAACCCTGTTAACTAACCTGCAAATCTATTATTCCTAATTCCTCTAACTTAGTATACATCGTTACATTCAGTTCTCCATAAACATCTCTTCATTGAGTTTAGTACATCAGCTGTTTCCCATTTTATTATTCAGCATATCATCATATCTTCCTTTCCAAATAATCCACATGGCAGAAAAATGTTTTGTCTACTTTATGTAATTTTTCATATAATACAGAAAACGTTTCCAGCTTCACATTAATCTCATACATTTGTAACTGTATTTTAGCTATTTTAGGTCATAAAAAAATGTACATATAACAAAATGATCAGTACTCCTGTGTGCCACACAAGTTGTATAGTATTTTCTCAACTTGGTTGTACTTCATTAATGCTTTAACTGTTTATTTATTGAAACTCAACAGCACTTAAGATTTCCTGTCATTCTGTAAGTAAAAATTGTCTTGGCATTATTGCATGTTTTCCTAAAGACCAAGTCACACCAGTGATGTATAAAATGAAATCACAATACTGTTATACTATTTATTTCTCTGATCCAGTATACCATCTGTATTACGATTGTGTTAAGCATTTTCTCTGTTATTTGACTGCTTCAGAATTACCATTAGCTGCCTTTCTGTTTCATGTTCTAGTATGATTCCAGAATTGTTCATATATAAAATATATACACCCACAAAATAAAATATATTCTGGCAAAACACTGAAGGAATGTATAAAGTCAAATACAAAGCTTGGTTGGGGGAGAAACTTTATCTATTTGGATGAACTGATAAAGCTACAAAAATCAGGTGCTGAAATGAAAAAAAGGCTGGATAAGCATGAGGGTTCACAGTTAGAGCTGTTTCAAAACTAGTGGTGTTAGAAGGCAGGCACACAGAGAAAACCTTTGATTTTCTGTTGTACCAGAAAACTGGAAGGATCAGACTTTATTAATTTTATGGAAGTTCAGATAAGGAACTGGGCTGATGTTCCTTGGCAGGGTTTATGTATTGAAATGGCATATTATCTATATTAGTAAAGATGTAATTACACCAGCAGAAAGAGTTGCTCCTGGCAACAGTGATGCAGAAGGAGAATGTATTAATTTAGGGACAGCAGAGTATTTGTGAAAAGTGATTATTTGCTGTACACCAGGGAGAAGAGAAGCAATTTTATCACATCAGCCAGGGAATGTTGAGAGGCAGGTGTGACATTCAAGATGTAGCAAATTTTGAGTATTATTTTGCTGGAGTATCAAAGACAGATTTGGTTGAAGAATAGGCTATGGAGGTAATAAACTTTAGCCAACAGGGGTGGACCAGGAAGCAGAAGAGGACTCTGCTTTAAGAGACTTTGCCAGTGAAACTTTTTCCATTGTTCCAAAAGAAGATGCTTGATTGACAGAAAAAAAACACTCAGGAGTTTACTACAAGGACCACGAGTACCTTGGACTTGAACTAGAGTCTGTTGTTGGGTGATGGAAAGGATCATGAAGAAGACTAGCAGCATTGTGAAATTAGTGAGTAAATGGGAGACTGTAAAGCCTCAGTCCTGTCAGATATAGAAATAGACATGAAATGTAGCTTTGCAAGAAGTAGTAGCTGAGAAAAGAAGAATTTTGTTGCCTGTGTTAAACTGGTGGGAGAACTGTAAAGCATGTACCTCACTTTGTCATTAATGAAGTTCTTCCTTGATCACTGTTGCAGTATTGATTGTATATGAGAAGTATTCTGCCAAAGATATGATATGTCTGACCAGAATACCAAAGCATGGACATCATCATCTTGTGTCACACTTCTGATGTATGCCCTAAGTGTGAGAATGCAAAATAGTATATAAGGGATGTACGGGCACAGAATTCCTCAACTTTCTTGCTGCCAGCCTGAATAGTGAAATTTCATTTTTACTTTAGTCTGTCAGCCTTATGGCATGTGCTACTTTCCATTGTGTGCATGTGTGTGTGTGTGTGTGTGTGTGTGTGTAGGAGGAGAAGCAAATAGGTATCTGTTGGGGAACCTTCCTCTTACCTTCTTTTTTTTTTTTTTACTTCTTATATAAATACTTGCACTGTAAACGTTTATTCGGTTTGGGGCCCAGTCGCATTATAAGCAGTGCTTCATTTGTCAATCTTTTGTTCCTAAAACCTTAAGGATCACTTATCTTCCCTCAAAATTTGCTTTGAAAACCTAGAGGATGTCATGGAATAGGATGGACTTCAAGTGTTCCCAGTCAGACATCCCTCAGTAGCCAAGAAAGAAGCTTAAAAAGTTGAAGCCAGAAGCTTCTGTTGTCCGGTTGGACCTAGGCATCTCTGCTCTGATGCTTGATGAACCTTTGGAAGTCTCAGTTTTATCTGCTGCTCCTGCTCCCATGACCCCATTGGAGGCCAATAAGGTACAGCATCTCTGCGCATCGTGCTGAACTGGTCAGATTGCCAGTTCAGCCGTGAAGGGGAAACCATGACTTGTTATGAGGGACTTGAGGGCAAACCTCAAATATTAGTCCAAGAGGAAATTCCTTCTACCTTCATTGAGGTACTTCATGGGTCAGATCTTCCATGTTACATTTATGATGATGCTCCCAAGAAAAAGACACAGAAGACTACACATACTTCGCTTTCTCCTTCAGTTTCTGGAGATCCAAAGGAGGAGTGATATGACTTTTTACAGGGTTTTTAAGGCAATCATGTCCTTAAATACTCATCAGTTCTGTTCTGTTTCTTTCTTCTCATAAGAGAGGTCAGGATTATCCTACTAAAGAGGAAGATTTAGAATCTACTTTCTCCTCCCAGATCCATTCTCCTGTTGGTGTCTGAGGATGAGGATATTATTTCTCCAGTCTTTTGTTAGAGGGGCTTTTTGTATATATTTGAGTCTGTAAGCCTTCTGCAATTCTGCCTGTGTTAGAGGCTTAATATGATGCTTTTGCTACAGTGTCTTTAATCCCAGAAACCCAACCTCTGTCACCTAAAAAAATAAGATCATACAAGGTTCCAGACTCCCATAAATTTCTTTACAAAAATCCCCCTTCAAATCCAGCAGCAGTCTCTATAGTCAGACAAGGCCATTCGGTATCTTTTGTCTGTTCTGGGTGATGAACAAATTACTGTCAGGCATGCCTAAGTCATACCATAAAGGTTCTGTGTTGTGTCTCTCCAACCTTTGCCTCCCAAGTACTTAACAGTCTACTAAATGAAATTATGATGCTGCAGGTACATATTTTAGAGCTGCAGCTACTGGGCTGTGTTAAGGAGTATAAGATTGGAATTTGTACCAGAAGATAAGTCCAAGGTTTCAGATGCCATTCTGTATGGGGAAACCTCTTTGGTACTGTTGCTGAAATCCTTAACTTGCAGGAGGAAGGTAAAATCATCTTTCTCTTGTCCCATAGTTCCAAAGAAATTATTCTTCTGAGGCTGGACCCTTTTGCTGAGAGGAACAGAAACTAGAACAACAAGGTAAAAAGTGCAACAAAAAGACCTAAGGGTACCAGACAAATCAGCCAGTTTATGACTGTCAATCTCAGTTCCCCCAGCTCCTCCTACCTCATCCTATCCCCTCTTTCTCTCTCAAGGAAGCTGTCTCATTCCTTTCCTGTCTGGAGATTTATAACTTCAGACTCTATGGGTTTTCAGTATCGGAGAGAGAGAGACCGAGACTACACATTAACTTGGGTTCTTCACTCTGGCCATTTGGGTATGCCACAAGAATATGTGGTTTTATCCAGTGTAAAGCGTATGTTCCATCAGAAAATTATAAAACTAGCTCTAATCCCACAACAGAAGTAGCATTATTCAAGACTAGTCCCAAGAAAGGAGGTCACTTAGAGAACCATTTTGGATTTATAAGTCCTCAACACATTCTTAAAGGTCCAAAATTCAAACTCTTCTTCCAGTGATCCTTCCTCAAGTAGTCTTGGTCACCCCAAACTTAAAAGATGCATGTCTTCACATGCCCATTCATCCAGATCATAGAAAATGCTTGATATCTTATACCTTACAATTTCACTTTAATTTGCCTATTTTGCCATTTGGACTTTCTACAGCACCACTTATTCAGTAAAATGCTTAGTCCCAGTCATAGCTCTGAACAAGCTCCAGGGTACATACAGCTTACCCTATCTAGATGACCTTGAAGCCTGGAGAACAAGAGACCACTACTACTTTATCTCAAATTCACAATGGAACGTTTCCTTCACCTAGGCTTCACAACTTGAAAGAAGCTGTCCTCCTTCCATCTCAAGATCTGGTATTTTTAGGTTGCCGTCTGAGCACTGTATTCATTATGGCATTTCTTCCTTAGGACAAGGTATAATTTTTTAATTGCTTACCTCAAGTCTCTCCTCCTAGAATTGATCTTGGCAAGAGAGCTACTGAGAGCCATGGGGTATATGGCTTCAACCATACAAATGGCTCCTTTTTCTAGAGCAAGATTATGTGCTATTTCAAGTCTGTCTGGGCACAGCACTACCACCTCTGAACTTCCCAATTCTTCTCTCATCAAGAAGGAATTTCTTTGGTGGATTAGCCAGATATCACGCAATCCAGGAGTGCCTTTTCTGGCTCCTTCCATTTGCCAGGAAGTTACCATGGCAGCTTATCTGGCATGCGGAATGTATTAAAAAATCCAGGGTGTTTTGCAGGCCAGAAAAAGCTACATAAATGTCAGAGAAATTAATATTCTGATCCTGGGATCTTCAGTCTCTACATCACTTTTGGTCTCAAGGAACTCTCTAAATCCCCACGCACAATATAAATGTAATGTAGTACATCCACAAGCGGGGACAGTGAAAGCCCCATCTCTGCAGACTTGCCTTGACTGCCTAGTTGATGGCCATTCAACACAACCTTTTTCTCAAGGCAATGCCTATTCCATCAGAGATGAATACAGTGGCAGATTACCTAGCAGATCCAAGTGAGACCCTCATGAATGGATGTTGAATAGAGAGGTCTTCCTGCATATTGTCCATCGGTGGAGAACTTCCCAAATAGATCTTTTTGCCTCCAGTCTGAACAGGAAACTTAGTGTTTTCCACCTGAGCTCCATGTCCACAGACTCAGAAAATAGGTTCCATGTCAATCTTATTGAAATGGAAATTTTTGCATGCTTATTCTCTGATCTCAAATATCCTATTCAGAATCCATGAGGACAACCCAAAGATGCTGTTGGTGATTCCCGTTTGGCTCAGACAGCACTGACCCTTCTCTTCTACTTGGCAAAGAGCAATCACAATTATTCCAACAGGGTGATCTTACTTATACAAAACAAGGGCTCTCTCAGTCAGTCATCCAAACTTGCAAACCCTCCATATGATGGTTTGGATGATAGGACTCTTGATACTATTCATGCACCTATTCTGTGAGGATGTGCTACATGTATTATAGGAAGCTGAAAAACCTGCTACAAGAAAATCGTGTATTTCAAAATGAAAGCTTTTTTGTTTGATGCCAGAGGAAGAAAACATGACCCTTAAGTGAGTACTCCTGTTATTCACTGCTCAATTCAGTACTGACATACTCATCCATTAAAGCATATTTGTCAGCCATTTCCACCTGCTTACATTTGGATCCACCTCTTTCTGTATATTTTGAGGTCAAACAGCTTTTTGAAAGGTGTCATTCACATCAGACCACCAAGAAAATCTCTTTCTCCTTGAGAACTGAATTATGTTTTGGAAAAGTCAACTCTCATTCCTTTTTGAGTTTGCCTCCTCTAATATTTTGTATCTGGGAGACATTTTTCACAAGGTTAATGTATCCATTAAAGCTAACCCTTGTATGCCTAAGGTTGTGAGTGAAATATATTTAAATCAGTGTATAAACCTTCCTACTGTCTTCCAAATAAGGGTGTAAGATACTGGACACAATGAAAACTATTAGGAAATCTGATCAACTGTTTATTTTCTGTCAGTATAAAAAGCTGGTTTACCCTGTAAATCATTTCCTAATGGAGTTCCTTACCTATTTCCTTTTTGTTATTCCATTCATGGAAATTCCATCCAGGCCATGTGAAAACCAATTCAAGAGCCAAAGCTGCTTCTGCTGCTTTTTTTCCAAGGGTCTGGGCTCAAAATCAATTTTAGAAACTGCCACTTGGACTTCCATTCGTACCTTTACTAAGTGCTACAAAACTGATGCTTTCTGCAGGACTAGAACTGGTTTCACTGGATTATCATCCAAGGAACTGGATTCCAGTTACTCAGTCCTCCTCCAAAATACTCTAAAAATGTTGTAAATCTTCCTAAATGTAATCAATACTGTAATAGTAGTCAAGGATGGACATAGTACCGTTATGCAAGAAATAGTTATGCAAGAAATAACCTTAACAGGAGATGTCCAAGTAGATCACTATTGTAGTATTGGCAATCTCTCTCCTTTCACAATTTTTCCTTAAATATTTATATTTTCTCTTCCTTGTTGAGATGGATTTGCTATATATTTCCCCCTCTCTCTTAGTTGTCATATCTTACTCCCCTCCCCTGCCTTGTTCCTCTTCCTGCCTGGGGCAAGAATGTCCTGAGAATTTTTGCTGCTATTCCTTATGTACCTCTTTGCATTCTCACTCCTTGGGAATACATCAGATGTATGGAATGAAAGATAGGTGCTTAAACTTTGTTATGCAGGCCAGGTGTAAAGGTATCATTGACCAGATACTTCCCATATGTATGTAATACTGCAACAGTGATTTATTTAGACATATACTGTTAAGTTCTTACACAAATGTACTTTTAGAAGGATACTGAAGGGACTGAAGAAGTAATTGTTAGTAAATCAGTGTTCTTTCTAATATGTACATAAAAGTTAGATACAAAATTGCTTTACAATATAATATGCAATTTGTATAGTGTGCAGTCAGATATTTAAATATAAGATGGGGCACTATTACTGACTGTTGTGTATATGTTAAAGATATTAAAATAAAAAAGTACTTTCTTAGTTATAACATACCCAGGCTTTGCATTGTAACAAAGTCAGAAGACAATTATGGGATATTGAGCAGCTGGTGTGGAGGAAGCCAAGGAGTATTTGATCACATTATACACAGAAGTAAGGTAATGCTTTTCCATGTAACCTGAGGATCATATGTAAACACAGAGGCTTGAGAAATAAGATAAAATGATGAAACACATAAATGATGGTTCTTTCTTCTATTTGAAAAGGCTTTCAGTGGGAGACTGAGTCTAGAGGTGTAAGCAATTAATCATGAGTGGGCTGAACATTGTGTTCTGGGTGAAATTTACCAAGACACACTCATGCATTTCAAAAGTTATAGCTCTTCCTTTTTTTCACTACCATTGTGGAAATGAGAAGTCTACAGGTGCAGGCAATTGACCATTCACTGTCTGAACATTGCTTGCTGAGTGAATTGTACAAGGTGCATTGCAATTAATGTTAAAAGAACATTGGCAAGAGGTTCAATGAAAAATTAAGTTTGAAACTGTGGTACCGGAGTAAGTTATACACGTAATTGACTTCCCAGCAGCCTTAGTACTTCAGTGCATCTAATACAGCAGTGCACAATTTATTTTATTTAAAATTAGCTAGTGCGAAAGCATGAAAACTGGTTTTCATGTCTGGGAAGGGGAATAGTGATAAGAACAGACAGCAATTAATATAAGTGGGAACACAGGCTGTAATGTGTTTTAGCATAGGTAACCTTAATTTTAAATTAAGTAATGTCTGTGGTCATAGCCATCTATTTTGGACAACTGCTGCTATCTGGAGGAATAAAATTAATTTGCTGAAAATGTACATTGTTTTGTGTGTTTATTCTAAGTTAAAATAGGATGTGGGTTCTGAAAATGAGTGTGTTGTTGAAGTAAAAAGTCTTGGAAAACACGGCATAGATTGAAATAGATATGATAAGCAGCTACATAAAAATTGATTTTTCAAACAATAATGTGTGCACTGTAAAGAACTGTCATGTGTAGTAGGTGGGATCAATAGCTTTCTGTTATAAAGGCTGCTCTGTCCTTATGGCCTTAAAGAGATGCACAAAAAGCACAGTACTAAATTATATTAAGAAGTGTGTGGAGTAAATAGCAATGTTGCAGGAGACCCATTTGGAGAGAAATGAGCATGTGAATTTGATATAGAGAGAATTTCAGTGTGACTATTCAGCAGAATATCAGGGACAAAGGGAAGTAATAATATTGATAGAGGGGCTCCAACAGCCATAGAAGAGAGAAAAGACAACATTGGTAGATTTGTGGTAGCAAGGGGTTATTGTTGGGAGAAGAGGATTATGCTGGCATGCATTTATAGTCCTCCTAAGAAGTCTCGTAAAACTGCTGCTATGGAGTGTAACAGAATTCTGGGAGAAATACATTTTCAACAGGGAATGTTATGGGGGGGTGAAACCTGATTTTCAGTAGTGAGGTTGTATCTGGGAGACTTAAAAGGAAAATATAACATAAGGTGAGTTGATTTCTGAAGAAATATATGACAGTATTTAGTACAGATTAAATTCAATAGTAGAAACCCAGGCAGAATTTGCATATTCTCTAAGGTACAATAACTGGGCTAGACTAGATAAACCCATTTCACAAGGACATGTGTCTTTAATTGAAAGCTTTTAAACACATCCAGTAACTATTTCAGGTTATACACCAATAAAAATTAAGATAAAGGTGCAGGCTATTAAGACAGATGACTTGGTAGCTGAAATGATTCAAGAGTTATCACAGCAAATATGCATTTCTTCAGAAAGGAATGCTAATGAGTGGGATAAAATGAAAATGGAGTCTGAAAGCATGGTAAAGAAGAATTAAATATATGTGGAAAAGTAATAGGAGTTGTTGAGGGACTGACAAATGTTAAAGTATTGCAGAATAAGGAGAATTTCACAGAACAACATCAGGAGCAACTGCAAAGTGAAAACCCGCATTAGTTTAGAAAGTTTGCAGTTGTCACTTTTTAGATAACTCCAGAGCACAAAAACATTAGCAAAAGAGAACAGAAAGGGTTGTTGCCAAATATAGGGAGCCTATAACAAGAAAAATAACCAGAGATCCTATAGAAGTAGAGGTTTGAAACATTTTATGAAAATTTGTATAAATCAGAGGAACATGGATGCCAAGAAAAAGCACAAAGGGAAATATACATGGAAGTCTTAATTATGCAAAGGTTAGAGGCAGATGCAGCTCAACAATCAATACTTAAGATAGGAAGATATGACAAAACACTGATGCATAAAAATCAGGCAATTCTCTATGAACACGTCATTCATTTTGGAACTTGGGAGAGAAGAAAGTAATGCAGATCTGGAAAGTTTTGTTTAACAATATTTTAAAATGAGGAAGAACAAACATCTTGGAAAAAATCTGCGATTGCTGTTTTACCTAGAGTGTAGAGTCCCTTCAGAGCCAGCTTCATATAGACCCATTTCAATTTTAAATCCTGATTATAAAGTATTTATTTCTACTAGTGAATAGAATGGCATGGGTGTTGCCAAAATATGGCATTTGGTGCAGAGGTAAATGTTGCAAGTCTTAGTTCATGTGGTACAGGATTTGATTTCCTCAGCCCTTCTGTGTGACCTTGAGCAAGTCATATAACTAGACATTGCTCCCATGTTACCTCTGAAAAAGGATGGTGTCTGCTGAGCCTACCTGGCTAACAAATAGGGTTATTGTTATTAAAATTAATTGCTATGGCTCAGTGCGGCTTTGTGGAAGGGAGGTAAACATTTGTCGGCATTAATAGAACAATAATGATCCAGACGAAAGCAGAGTATGAGACAGGGTTGCTGTTGTTGTTGGGTTTTGTTGCAGAGGAGACAGTTGAGTTGACTAGGATTTTATGAGCGCAGCAATTTTGGCATTTGCATTTTCCGATATTATAATAGGGTTAATTAAGATCTTAGGCAAGAACTGATACTGTAATAGGGTTAATTAGGTTCTCAGGCAAGAACTAGGGTAGAAGGGCTCCTCTCTGACAAACTGTGTTTGAACAGAGAAACCAGGCAAGGATGTTCTACCCCTTCATTTGCTTTATATTTACAGCCATTGACAAAGAAAATAAGGGACTTAAATTCAAAAATATAACTGGTATAATAAGAAAATTTAGCTTTATTTTCAGATACTGTGTAACAGCAACCATACAGAAAATTATAAAGTCACAGAAGGTATTCTAAGAACTAAGCTAAAACGAAATGGAAAAAGATTTTATAAACAATGCATGACTACAAGTAAGCATACAGAAAATAGGCAAAAGGACCTGGAATTTAGTGGAGAAAATTATCAAAGGAATCGAAGTTTAGAGAGCAGATAACTGAAGAGGAAAATAAACTAGTGTGAGGCGATGCTAAACAGAGGTTTGGACTACAGGCTAGAGACTGCTTGCCATGTCAGGAATTGATAACAGAATATAGGCAAAGAAAAAAGGATAAAGGAGTCCTTAATAGTTTTAATTGAGTATAGAACAGTAGTTATTAAAAGGGTATGCTTGTAGGACATGTAAAAGATTGCATGATAACTATGAGTCAATCAGACCAGATTAGAAAAGACTGGGAGGAGTGAATGGATGTCAGTATAAACAAAAGAACAATAGGAGAACATATGTATGGCTTCTAGCTATGCAACAAAGTTTAGATGGTTAAGGATTTTTGCTTGCATTTGCATAGCTATTGATACACCCCAAGCAGACTTCAGATTTTTTTTTTCTTTGGGTAGATAGCAAATGGAGGTGTGATGGGACAGAGAAGTAATTGAGACTATGTTCTCGGGAGGTAATAACTAGGTAGATTTTAAAAATTCACCTGCAAAGTTCTTTGCTGGAAATGTTTAGGAAGCAAATGCTTACAACTAAGAAACTGATTCTTTTGAACTGGAATATAGGATCTTAATTTCCCAAACATGGCAAAGCCTTTCTAAGTTTAATTCGCACACAAACTCCAGCCACAGTACAATGAATTCTTTATTCAAGGTTTAGCGATTTCTTCCCAAAGAAGGGGACTTCCTCAGAACAATTAACAAAAACACCCAGCCCTTATATACCCACTGTTAATTGCATGAATTAAGCAATTAAAATAATACCAAGTTAATTAATTTAAACAAATATACACACACCAATTGAACAGTCAACGAACTCACAATTATAAGTACACTGCATATTATGCATAACAAAACATTAAACTGTGAATGTTAAAAACATTATAAAAACATTTAACCCATTAATCGCTTTAATTTTAAAATGCATGCTATATTGGTAGTTTCATTGACACCTGGGTACCTAGCTGCATCTAGTCTTAATTGCCATTTCAATTCACTAACATCTAGATGCAAATCAACAATTCTCCCTTGGGGATCCTTAACTAGCTGTTACACAACTAAAAACTTAAAATTTTTATAATGTTTTTAATTTTCCTAGTTTAATGTTTTGTTATGCATAATATGCAATGTACTTATAACTGAGTTTGTTGACTGTTCAATTGGTGTATGTGTGTGTGTGTATATATATATATATATATATATATATATGTATATATATATATGTATATATATATATGTGTATATATATATATATATATATATATATATAAACTAACTTGGTATGATTTTAATTGCTTAATTCATGCAATTAACAGTGGGTATATAAGGGCTGGGTGTTTTTGTGTTAATTGTTCTGAGGAAGTCCCTTTGGGAAGAAAGCGCTAAACCTAGAGTAAAGAGTTAATTGTACTGTGGCTGAAGTCCGTGTGCTGGTTCAAGCTGTTCTGGAGTTTGTTTTTTCATATCTTTCTAAGTTTAATGTAACTGACAATCAAAAAATCAGTTACTATATAATGGACATTAAACTCTAACTGTAACTGAAGTACTGAATATTGTAAAGCAGATAAAAGAACTGGAGATCAGATCTTTAGAAAAAGGAAGGAACAAACTACATATAAATAGATGGAATTTGTGGGGAAAATGTATAAAGACCAATAGGATGAGGCATGACGTTTAAGGGAAAGCAGGAATTTATCAAGTTATGTAATGTTAGCATAAATGGTAATTGTTAAAAGAAATATATATATATATATATATATATATATATATATATATATATATATATATATAGATAATGCAAATGAAAAATGCTATGGCTTGTTTTCTGTTATTGCATGTTTAACTATGCTATCGCCTAAATGTGAGATTACTTTTTAAACGTCTTTGTTAAACTCAAAAGTATTTTCATGAAGTGTTATCTATCATATCCAATACAAATGCAGAGATTATAGATGTACATTAACAATTATAAACCTTAACATTTCACTTTATTATACATTATCCCTTGTTTCACATGATTTGACCTAAATCACCATGTTGTACAGAAAAGCAAGGATAAAAGCCATTTTCCTTTGGTGGTAGGGAATGTATAAAGCCAACCCAGATAAGCTAATTTTCCTATTGTGTTCCTATTCCTATTTCCGTAGTGTTTATCAAATATGTTTCCTTAAATGGCTTTCTGAATGATTTCCATAATTTACTTTATCTGGGGATTTATTTCAAAATGTCATCTCACTACTTATTGACAATTTCTGATTTACCAAATGCAATGCATAACACTTGTACCTCTGAAAAGGAAAAGGAAATATTTCCCATTTCATCTGCTTCTCCAAACCTTTATTTTCCTCTATTCAGCTATTGCTTTACTTTTTTTAAATAAATTTTAGCTCTTTAATCACCTCCACCATCCACTGTTTTAGCAATTATCGCTAAATATTTGCATACGACATTCAGTGGTATAAAACACCTAATCTATATTCTTACTGCACTTGCTACAGCTTTCAAAAACATTTTGCAACTAGCCAGTACTGCATTCATTATCAGTGCAAACACCCTTTTTATAGATACACCTGTATTACATTATTCATCAGCTTTATTTGTGCACTTAGCTGTCCATTTACCGTAATCTTTACTGTGCTGTCATCATAAACTGAACATAAAAATGCAGTATTCCTGCAGATGACACCACATGGCTTAGTTTGCCAACTGGGGCAGTTAATAAATTTCATTCTGATACTCAAATTCTCCAGCAAGGGCAAGGCCAAACAAATGCTTGGTGTGTTAATCCTGGGCTTTCCCTCATTGCCAAGAAATGCATTACAGTTTACTTTGGTAAATCTGGTATTACTTCCCCTCACCGTATAGGTAATGTTCCACAAACCATCACAGTCTTGCTTACCTTTCTTTGTTGATAAGAGACTCTCATTTGACCATCATGTGTTTTTGGCGGTTAGAAAATCCTTCTGTCTTGCACAACCTATCCTTTGGGGTATGTTTTCCAGGTCCAGAGAAGTTATGATCCCAGTTTATTCCTTAATAGGCCCATGACTGAATATAATGTTTCCATTGTCATGTACCTGGCTAAGCATCTAAACAAATTCAAGACATCTGTGTTTCCTCAACAGAAGGATATCTAATCACAGTACTCTTAACATTGAATAAAAGTCCTGTTCCTCTACTGTCATACAGACTCCTGAGGAATAATATCTGCTTAGCCTTCCATGGTATGAATAACCCAGCAACTATAGTAAAGCAAGCACCTGCTGTAGGAATCTAAGCCTATACAGCTGTATCAATGCCACCAACTGGTGTGGCAGGAACTTAACTCAACATACTCCCTGTTTGTGAAGTAGGTTGTCCTTGCATATCAATAACAATACTTCTCTAGCAATCTTTAAAACCAGTTCAATGACTGGATGGGTGATCACACATTTCAGTTTAGGCTATGTGGAGAAAATCTTCTAAACTACTACGAAACTTCATTTACTTTTTATTTACTCTTTTGATTGGGTTAGTCCAACTAGGCCAGTGTACTCTTTTCAGGGGAAATTTAGGCAGGGCACTGAACATCCCTTACTCTCTTCTTTTTTGTGACCTGGGGGGCAATAGGAGAGTGAGATGGAGGGCAGGAACATAATGAGTGCTGCAAGTTGCAGCAAAATAAAGAGAATCTATAGAAAAAAATGCTAGAGACAGCAGTTATGCATGAGAAGGTATCAGCAAATTTGCCTGTTGTCAAGGTAATTAATAGGAGAGGAGCCTCAGGTTACTATACTTGCAGAAGGAGGTTTGAAAGACTCCATTTTATGTGAATTGATGAGTGAATATGAATCAGAGGACACTTGCCATTCCATGGTCACAGACTGTTGAATTTCGTCCAGGAAAGTAAAGTAGGGGAACCAGAAGTTCAGAAGCTGTACAGTGGGAATGTAAACCACAAACGCACATGCACAGTCACGAAGTGGGAAAGAAAGTGTCTATAAAGGGAATGTATGCAGTGGTTGACACTGCCAAAGAGAGAACATAAAACATAGCAGAGCTGCCGAGTATTAAGCAGAAAAGAAAACTTGCTGTAAAGATAAGATTATTGTCATTGCAGAAGTACAATGAAATTTGTAGCAATCCTCCAAAGGTGCATTACATATAATGAACATAAATAAGTAACAGAATACAATGCAATATAATCCAATACAGTAAACAGCTAAGTTATTGCACTTGGGTACAGTGCACATGAAAGGAATCAGGTAAGGTCAACAGAAATGTAAACATATGCCTTATTGTGCAAATGGCTATTATCTGTACTCATTGTGAGTATTTAGCATTGTCCAATTCACTTATGGCCCTGGGATAGAAATTAAGTCTGTTTGTCCAAGATGGAATGGACCTGAACCACCTGCCAGAAGGCAGCAGCTCAAACAGGTGATGTCCAGGGTGAAAATGGTCTTTCAAGATGTTGCTTGCCCTGCTGAAACTGCAAGAGCTGAAGAGTTCCTCCAAAGAAGGCAGGGAGCAGCCAATGATTTTCTGGGCAGAGTTAATGATCCTTTGAAGGGCCTTCCTGTCTGCCGCCAAGCTGTTGGCATGCTACGTGTAAATGCAGTACGTCAGCAGACTTTCAATAAAACAGCAGTAAAAAAACACCAAAAGCTTTTCCTGCAGGTTGTTTTTCTTGAGTATCCTCAGGCAATGGAGTCTTAGTTGTGCCTTCTCGACTACCTCCATGGTGTTTATGGACCAATAGAGATGATTTGCCACATGTACACCTAGAAACATTAAGGCAGGACCCTTTCCACACAGTCTCCATAGATGTATATTGACTCAGGATCTGCTTTGTGCCTCTGGAAATCTATTATGAGTTATTTTGTTCTAGCAGGGTTCAGGGCAAGGTTGTTCTCAGTATAGCATGCAGCCAGTCTTTGAACTACATCTTTATATGCTGTCTCTTCTCCTCCTGAAATAAGTCCAACCACTGTGATGTCTGTAAATGATGGCATTAGCAGAATGAGAGGGGAGACAGTCGTGGGTGTAAAAAGTATACAGAAGGGGGCTCAGAACACAGCCTTGTGGGACACCGGTGTTTAGCCTGCGAGTGCAGGAGAAGTATGATCCTAGTCTAACCATATGAGGACAGTTAGTCAAAAAGTCTTTAATCCAATGGCAGGTAGGTTCTGAAAGTTCTAGGCCAGTGAGTTTAGTGACCAGTCTATCTGAGAACTGTGTTTAAAGCTGAACTAAAGTCTGCAAAGAGCATCCTCACATAGCTCCCCTGCTGCTCAAATTGACAAAGTGCAGTGTTTAAGGCAGTGAAGATGGCATCTTCCACAGACCTAACCAACAAAAGGTACCAAAACTAGTAACCAAAACAAATACAAAGGGCCCAACCAGAACTGCAACCCAACCGTTTATGGAAATAAATACAATAAAAAACTGAACTCTTTTGTCTAAAATCAACTTCACTTAGATTTCATCAGAGTAGTTTTTGTCTACCACTGCTGATGCATTTACATATAAAATAGCCAATCAAATCAAGTGGATTACACAGAACAGGTGATGTCACAAATAGGAATTATGGGAGTTTTAGTATGTTACATTCATAAAGCACAGAAACAAGTGTCACACAATCATGATGGTTAAAATACAATAAGTGTTATATAGAAATGCAGTATAAAAATGCAAAGTAAACAATATATACAATAGTAAAAAATCACAATGTGCTGAAAAAAGTGTGTAAAATGTAGATATGATGGCAAGGCCGATGTTAGCATTTTGGGGGCCCCCATCATATGTCAAGTTGGGGGCCCCCTGTGCACTTCAAGTCTATGTATCAGCTTGTCACTGCCACCCTTCATAAGCAACATTTTAGTTCCTACTCCAAACTTTTAGGAGTAGTACACACAGACTGACCTGTATCAACAATACTCTTACATTACGACAGGCCTATGTAGCACACTATGTTGGACCATCTCACAAAGGGATATTTACAGTTACTGGCATTTAGCTGCAACAATGATGCATTGCAGCAGCTTTATGTAAAGGTCTGGACTTGGGTGAAATGGCACCCTAGACCTACTATTTCAGTACACCCCCCCCCCACACACACACACCCTCCATTCTTCCTCTGTTTTTCCTCCATCTTGGGCTCCCCATACTATGTACACTACTTTTTTCTTCCTTTTCTCTCATTTTGCCGTACTCTTCAGCTTTTTCAAGAAGCCATAGGTGTGTACTAGGCTAATGGCTTGGAGCCTTTACAAGCCTAGCCCATAGGATTACCCTGGCATGATGCCACCCGACCTTAGTTCCCAGTGCCTCTGTCGAGTAGAGCCACTGGAGTGATCCCAGGGTGAATTTTCTATTTCCCATCCACTCATCAAGATTTCTCTTGAAGAGGGCCAGTGAGATGCTCTGCTTGACCTGTATGGGAAGTCTATTCCAGAGCATGGGCAGTCTCTGGGTTATGAATCTGTCCCTCCAGCATGTTCTGTTAATTGTGGTAATGAGTTTGAGATCTCTGGAGTGTGTGGTGCGGAGGGATTGGGATTTCTTTAGATGTAGCATTTTTAACAGAGCTGGGTCAGACATGGCTTTGTAATCAAGCAGAGATCACCTCTAAGTAGGCGATATGCGACAGAGAATAGTTGGAGTTTTTTTTTTTAGTCTGCCCACATAGGACAGAAGTGTTTAAGGCCTAGGATCCTCTTTGTGAGGTACTTTTGTTGCAGGTGTCTAGTGAAGTACATGCCAAATGGGGCATTGTACTCTGGCCTAATAATGGAAGAGTAGACATAACTCCCTATATGCTCTGAAGTGCATTTTAAAGATTTGTTTTTCTTTTTACACAATCTTTTCAATCAATGATGATTTGAACAGAAATTATGACTGAGGAAAGAAATTGTGTTGCTGTACAGCTTTAGTTTTCCTTGCATCCTGTCAACACACCTTTTCTGACCAAGACAGCACAGTAATAACAATTTAGGAAATGATTCAAATAAGCCAGGGCCCAAGAAGCCATCGGGTTATAGATGCTCTGTGATGTATTTTACAGCATTTTCATACAGTGGTAACGTAAATAAAAACATGAGTAAGAAAAGAATTTCAGTCTATTTTTTTTCTTTCAAGAAAGACATATGTTATACCCAAGACTTTAATGTTCAAAGATGACAACATTGTAGCAACAATAAACTAACATGCTAATTGTCTGGATACATAAGTCATATCTGGGAAATGCCTGCCCCCCACCCCCAAAAAAGGACTGCCTAAGCATTGTTCTGATGTTTGGCTGGGATGAAAGCAGAGGTTCAAACTGCCAGTCATGTATTTAAAGCACTGCAGACATACATAGCATGCCTCCTCAACCCAAACTGAAAAAGGAAGCTACCTGTATGCATTCCTGAAGTGTGATTGTGTGGAAAGTGAAACAAATGACGACTGCAGTAATGTATTCCACTTTGTTGTTCCTATACAGTACCGTGCCCCTACACAATCCATAGTAATTTTTTGAGAAACACCAAAAGAACCAAATAACAAAAAGCCAATAAATGACTGGAGTAGAAAAAATCAGAAGTCACTAATAAATGATTTAACGCGTTAAGTTCACTTTTAATCCACCATGAACTTCATCAGAATAACCATTCCAAACTCTGTTCAGATTTAAATACCTTTTCAAATGAAAGCCATGTGACATTAACATCCAATACTAAAATTCGGACTTTATAATCCTTAAAGTATTATTTTGTCAAAAAACAAATAAAATGTTTATAACCATACTTAATAAAAAAACATTTTATAAAAATCATTTTAGGAAAATGTGTACACAATTAGAATACATTATATTTATAATTTCTGTGCTTGTAAAAAGCACTTGATGTTAATAACATCGTTTAACCCCGGAGGCTCATCAGCATTAAACAAAATCTGCCAAAGAGCTTCTTTACACTCTAATTTAACCTTGAAGTTCCCAGAGAACTGTGCATCACTAACTTTTTCTAATACTGAAAAACTGAACTTTTTAAAGTTTGTGCAAGATGCAGAATGTCTTGCTAGTGCATTGGACATGTCTTTCATGTTCATCGTGCATACAGCTGCAGTCATAACAGATGGGTTCTCCTGCCATCAGGCGGGTCCTCGGTCGGCTGAATTCCAAAGTCTAGGTCCGGCGTCGGTTGTCGTCGCTTCTTCCCTGACGTCAGTGCGACAGTGGTATAAAAGAACCAGCCGACGCCATTTTCTTCAGTCTTTCTTGCCGCGTGGTGCCCGAAGCAGAAGCAGTTCGCAAGTGCCGGTCGGCCAGCTCTCCTGAAATTACGAAAATTTTGCAACCGAAGTCTTCTTGAAAGCTAAGTACCCCATTGGGGAAACTTTTCTTGCCTCAGACAGATGTCAGACAAAGTTAATAATTCTATTTCATGTGAGAAGCAAATACCGCATAAGGATTTCCATTCCCCTCTGTATTCCTTGTTTAGGCCCAGACCACGATGTCTCGGTCTGTCGTTTTTGTGCTACATTCAACAAACGCACCATTAAGCGTCGGGCGGAGTTCGCTCAGCATTATTTTGGCAAAAAAATTTAACTATATTATGTCGTCGGATATTCCGACTCCAGTTTTGTCTAAAAAGTGCAAAGATAAGGACTGACACACGAGGTTCACGGCCTCTACCGACACCACGTGGTCCGGTTCTCAGCGAGGCGCCTACGCAGCCCCTGACTACTGAAGACACTACATTGGCGGTGTCTCCTGTGCCCGAGGTCGCAGGCTCCTCGGCCCATACCCCAACTACTGATACCGAAGCCACTCTTGGTGGTGAATCTCAAAATGTGGACAGGTCTACCTCCTCTCAAGTTGTCTTCAGACCTTTCTCTTCTTTTTCCATCAAGGCTTTCACTAAGTCTAAAGCAGCCATGCATTCTAAGAGACAAGCTACACAGGGTCCATCTCCAGGCCCCATGCCTAAAAAACAGATGCTTAAAATGGCTGAGGATTTAATTACTCTTATCAGACAAAAGGCCCAGAGTGGAGGAAGAATCCCCCTCCTCTGATCAGGGCTCCATTATATCAGAGCACTCTGATGAACAGGAACATTCTTACTCCCCTTTTGAAGACTCTGATGCAGAGGAGTCCATTCCCTCTGTATTCCCCCCCCCGAAGGATTACTCATTTGGGGAAACTGTATACCTTAAGGGAGCACTTCCACTGGGAAGGCCAAGATTATTCAGATTCCAAGAAAAGGCTTAGGGAATTTCTCTTGCTACCTCAGCACAGGCCTCTGGCTATACCTCCTGTCTTGGACATACTAGATGATGTGTACTCGGAGGCCTGCCTTAACCCGGATTCTCTACCTCCAGCCCCAGTCAAGCCTGACAGGTACTACAGGGTTCCTGACTCACACCAATTTCTATACAAAAGCCATGCTGCTGACCCAGAAACTATCTCACAGGGCCCCAAGGGAATTAAGGCCTCCACCACTAAAAATCCATTACCTTCCCAGAGAGATTCCAGATCCTTAGAAAGGTGGGCAAAAAAGGTATATACCTCGGCCACCTTAACCATGAGGGCATTAAACTGTCAGTTCCATATGCTAAAGTACCAACAGTTTTTGTTATCCCAGTTGAGAAGTAAAATGTCACAACCTGAACAACCAGACTTGAAGGATTTGCAGGATTTGATGCATAGTGCAGAACAAGTGGGTAAACATACCTTACAATGTGGTTTTGATGCTCTAGAGGCCTCATGTAGAGCTGCTGTTACAGGATCAGTCATCCGTAGACATGCCTGGCTCAAGGAACAAACCTTACCAGATCATGTCAAAGCTAAATTACTAGATGTCCCTCTACAAAAGGATGTATTATTTGGTGCTAATGTTGAGGAGGTATTAAGGAAAATGGAGGAAAAGGCTAAATCAATGCAAACAGTGAAAGATTTTCTACAGGTACAACCCCCACGTTTCAGTAGAAATTGGCCTTACAAAAATTGGTCCTTTCCAGCCACGGACAGACCCCAAAGAGGTAGATACAGGCGCCGAGGGCAGAGGGCAATCCCAAGGATCGTTTAGAGGCAGACAATGGCAAGCTCCTACACAAAGAGGTGGTGAGGATAACTCGCAACCATTCAGAAAGCAAGCCCAATGACTTTCCCTTTGCATGCCAAGCAAGACTCAAATGGCAGCACCCTTAGGTGGAAAACTGGCATTATTTTCAAAAAATTGGCATATTGTCACAAAAGACAAATGGATCTTGGACATTATAAACAGAGGCTACAGATTCCATTTTCACACCCTTCCAAAAATGAGAGGCATGCCAAACCTGCCACACAATCAAAGGGCAGAGGCACAAAGACAAATTTCAGATCTCATAGACATGAAAGCTATTCAAGAGGTACCTACGCACAAACAAGGTCAAGGTTTTTATTCCAGACTATTCCTGGTACCAAGGAAGGGAAAAGATTGGAGACCTATTTTGGACCTATCCATCCTAAACACATTCCTACTCGTTCCAAAATTCAAGATGCTCACTCTACAGCAGCTTCTTCCCATGCTGGGCAAGGAGTCTTGGCTGGTAACATTAGACCTCAAGGAGGCATACCTGCATGTCCCAATCAGACAAAATTGCAGAAGATGCCTCAGATTTCTTGCAGGTTCAACCCACTATCAATTCTCTGCATTGCCCTTTGGCTTATCTACTGTGCCCAGAGTATTCACAAAATGCCTGGCATCAGTAATTGCCTACTGCAGACTTCAAGGGATACAAATATACCCCTATTTGGACGACTGCCTGATCCAAGCGGACAGCAAGCACATTCTTCTGAAACATCTGGCTTATGTAATAATGTTGTTGAATTCTCTGGGATACACAGTCGACAAAAAGAAATCAAGGCTAATACCCTCTCGGAAAATAATTTTCCTGGGTGCCAACTTGGATACAAACACCCAGATGGCCTACCTCATGCCAGAGTAGCAGGGGCAACTAACTCAATAC
Organism: Protopterus annectens; assembly: GCF_019279795.1. Taxonomy (NCBI): domain Eukaryota; kingdom Metazoa; phylum Chordata; order Ceratodontiformes; family Protopteridae; genus Protopterus; species Protopterus annectens. Next base: position 1,840,928,357 of record NC_056731.1, read on the forward strand.
TTCAGAACACTAGCAAATTGCACCAGGCTGACTGCAAGGAAAATCCTGCAGGCTCTGGGATTCATGGCATCTTGCATCTTACTAATCCCATGTGCAAAGCTGCATATGAGGAAACTTCAATGGTACCTGAAAAACCTATGATCTCAACACAGCCACAGTTTGGTAACAATAATACCACTAATTCCATGTCTTCAAAAGGAATTTCTGTGGTGGGCTCAAGCATGCCAAACAAACACAGGTCTCCCATTCAGCAAGCCTCAAGCAAATCAAGTCATCACAACAGACACCTTGGAATACGCCTGGGGGGCGCACATGACAGATTGGTGCATTCAGGGCAAATGGTCCCAAAAAGAAAAGCACCTTCACATCAATCAAAAGGAAATGCTAGCAGTAATAAATGCTATTATAGCTTTCAAAGACCTTCCTCAACCAGGTCAACTATTGATAAGGATGGACAACACCACAGTAATGTGGTACATAAACAAACAGGGAGGAACACATTCATACCCCCTATGCAGACTGGCCATGTCACTTTGGAGCATGGCCCTGGACTTACAAATCAAACTACAAGCACAGTACTTGCCAGGCAAGGAAAACATGCTGGCAGACAACCTAAGCAGAAATATGACAGATCCACACGAATGGAAGTTGCATCCTCAAGTTTTTACAGAGATAATTCAAGCATGGGGAAGGCCAGACATAGATCTCTTTGCCTCCCACAAAAATCACCAATTGACAAAATTCTGCTCAAGGAATTTTCATCCAAAGACCTGGAGAGTGGACACTTTCTCTTTCAGTTGGACATCAATGACAGTTTATGCCTTCCCACCTCTTCCTCTACTGCCCAAAGTTCTATTAAAAACCAGAGCAGACAGACCAAAGATGATTCTCATTGCTCCAGACTGGCCAAGACAACACTGGAACCCACTCCTGAGGAGCCTGACGTATTCCCCACCATGGACCCTGCCTCTAATGCCTCTTCTTCTGACTCAGCACAGCTTCAAAACTCTTCACAGCCAGCTAAAAACACTCAATCTAGCCGCATGGAAGATTCCTTAGCATCACAACAGACCCTACTCTCCAAGGAGGTGCAGGATGTCATTTAGGCCAGAAGGCCGTCTACTAGAAAAGATTACTCCGCAAAATGGAAACGGTTTTGTGTTTGGAATGAGAAAAAGGGCCAGGATCCTGAAAAACTGAATTTACCTCAAATATTACAGTATCTAGCTGAGCTGCTAAGCAGTGGACTTTCATTCTCCTCCATCAAAATCCATGCCTCAGCCATTTCTGCAAAATACAACACTGATCCACCCTTATTCTCTCACCCCCTCTTAAGGCAGTTCCTCAGAGGGGCTAAGAATCTAAAACCCCCAAGGAAACAACTAATACCTGCTTGGGATCTCAATTTCATTCTAGAAAAGCTGTCCTTGCCTCCTTTTGAGCCAGCTGCCTCATCAGATTTGCAATATTTGTCCTGGAAAACAGCTTTCCTTCTGGCTATTGCCTCAGCTCGTAGGGTATCGGAGCTACAAGCTCTCATGGCTGTGCAGCCTTTTATTATCTTCCATCAGGACAGAGTTTCCTTACGAACCAACCCATCCTTTATGCCAAAAGTGGTATCCAGGGTAGCTTTGAATCAGGCTATACACTTACCTACCTTTTATCCTAATCCTCAAAACAAAGGGGAGAGATTACTACATTACATTAGATTACTACAACTACAGACAACTGTGTTATTTGGACAGAACAAAGCTTTTCAGAAAATCAGAACAGCTCTTTGTGTCCTATGCTATAGGAGCTCAAGGAAAGCCAATTTCCAAACAGACAATCTCAAAGTGGATAGCCCACTGCATACGTTTTTGCTATTCTTTTCATGGCAAAACTGTACCTACAGGCATCAGATCTCACTCCACAAGGGCCACGGCTACCTCTGCAGCTTTTTTCAGAGGAGTTCCTACCAAAGATATTTTGGAAGCAGCCACTTGGAGTTCTGTGCATACCTTCTCCAAGCACTACCACCTTCCATTATACTCCAAATCTAGAGTGGGCTTTGCCACTGCAGTCTTGCAGGGCATTCTGGCTCCTCCTAGTTCTACCTAGTGCCTACTACCCCTTTCTTAGCTTTGGGATTCTACCCATCTGTTATGACTGCAGCTGTATGCACGATGAACATAGTACAGTTTTGTACCTACCATAAATGTAGATGTTCGAGTGCTAATACAGCTGCAGTCCAGGTTTCCTTCCCTCCTTCCACTCTTGGGACAGGCCTATTGGCTAACACCTCCTCATGCAACCTGATTGGGGTATTCATTCCTGATGTATTTGCTTGCACTACTGTATTTTGATTATATGGCATTGCTTTATTACACACATTTATGTATTGCCTTCCTCCTGGGGGCACCTGACATCTGGGGCTAGAAAAACTGAAGAAAATGGCATCGGCTGGTTCTTTTATACCCCTGTCGCACTGACGTCAGGGAAGAAGCGACGACAACTGATGCCAGACCTAGACTTTGGAATTCGGCCGACCGAGGACCCGTCTGACGGTAGGAGAACCCATCTGTTATGACTGCAGCTGTATTAGCACTCGAACATCTACATTTATGGTAGGTACAAAACTGTACTTTTTAATAGCTAAATTGTGTTCATAAAGTCATCTATTTAGAGTTCTAATAGTTTTACCTATGTAAAAATGTTCACATGTATCACACAAACCAATGTAAACAACATTCTGAATTTTACAAGTGTAATGCCCTCTACTACAAATAGTTTTGTTCAAATGCTTCAAATGAATGCTATTACATCCAGCTATATACCTACACTACTTACAACAGTTACATGAAAATGTGCCATAATTAGACCCTTCAAACCTAACCTCCTTACAACTTTCTAACTTACTTTTAATGTTAGTAGTTTTTTTGTAAGTGAATAATGGAGTCTTACCTATAATGGAACTCAAGTCATTATTTCCAAGTACAACTTTCCAATTATTGAGCATGACCTTCTTAATATAAGCCATTTCGTTAGGAATAGGAAATGCTAATTTATATTCACTAGCAATTCTACACTCATTGTCTCCAGTTGTACTATAAACTATTGTAGCTTGATGTAAAATAGGACGTGCTTTATCCATTCTTAAAGCACACACTTCCCTCTGAATATTTTTTAACCATGTACTATTGTACCCTCTTTCTATAAAGAATCTGTTCAATTTTTCAACCTCTTTAAAAAAACATATCATCCCTACTTGTCAATCTACTTAACCTAATAAGTTGTCCTTTAACTACTCCACGTTTCATAAACTCAGGATGTAAACTATCGTGGTGTAGATATTGGTTGACAAAAGTGGACTTCCTAAAAATGTCACTTTCGAAACTAGCTTTGTCACCATTTAGACTTAAATGTAAGTCCAAAAAATTAATGTCTAGTCCAAAATGGCCAATAGTGAACTTCAGAAAATCCGTAGTACCGTTTAAATAATCTACAAAATTCTGAAGGGAAACAAAATCTCCCTTCCACAAAAAAAAAACAAATCATCTATATATCTCTTATAAAACAAAATGCTCTTTGTAGAGGGATGTGAATGTAAAAATTTAATTTCCCACATGGCCATAACAATATTAGCAAAGCTAGGTGCTACTCTGGACCCCATGGCTACACCTGAAATTTGTTGAAAAAAAGTGTTTTCAAAAGTAAAGAAATTATTTTCTAGAACTATGTCCATTAAAGTACATATGGTGTTGACAAGATTGTTATTCATATCTGTTTGTGTACTTAAATATTCCCTTAGATGTTCAACTCCTGTAATCTGGTCAATACAAGTGTATAATGATGTAACGTCTAAGGATGCAAAATTGAAAACTGCATCCTTTAGATCACATTGGCCCAAAAGTTCCAATAAGTGCCAAGAATCTCTCAAATATGACTTTGTTTTCTGAACTATAGGGTTCAAACACTTGTCTAACCAAATAGAAATGGCTTCTGTTTTAGAAAAGCTAGCTGACACTATTGGTCTAAAGGGTATCTTCTCACTTTGCTTATGCAATTTTGGAATACCAAAAATTGTAGCCAATTTAGGATATTCTACATTTAGAAAATCGTAAACAATATTATCAATGTTACCTTGGGTGAATAAATCAAAAAGGAGAACATCCACCATTTGAAAACTTTTGGTGATGAAATCTTTGCTAACAGTTCTATAACAACTGTGGTCATTCAACAAAATACTCATTGCTGCACTGTAATCAATAGATTTCATAATGACTATTGTGCCACCTTTATCCGCTTTCATTAAGCTTTCATTATGCGCCATTCCTTATTTTTGACAACATAATCCAAAGCTTGAAGTTCACTCACAGATAAATTAGGTACATTGGAATACTTATACTTATTCAATTTCCTAAAATCTTGTTCACACAGCTTTCCAAAAACCATCAAAGTGGAATTTAACATGAGATTAAATGTACTTTTTCTTTTACAACCATCTTCATTAAATTCCACTTTAGTCACACCATCAAAAATGTACTTTAAATTCAATTTTCGAAGATATAATTTTAAATCAACAATAAGTCTGGAAATGTTCACATTATTAGAAGGAACAAAGGAAAAACCTTTTTGAAGCACCAAAGTGACCTCAAGGGGCAGTGATTCGTTAGTTAAATTAAGAACTGTAATACCATACTCTAATTCTTCTTGCGATTCTTGCCCCTTCCTTTGTTCCTCGTCTGGACTTTCCCAGACCATCTCGGTGTTTTCGTGTTCCCTGCTTTGTCCATTAAAAAAGGACCAGATTTATTCCCAGAGGAAACTACTTGTGCAAAAGTTGTACTAGACTTAGTATTGTCTGCAGACACAGTTACATTCTGATTATTGTTATTAACTTTGGAAGACCTTGTGTTAACTTGCAAGTCATTCTCATTACTGACAATAGTGTCACCAATTTCACCTGTGTCTACTTCAACAACAGTCACTGGCCCTTTAAAATTTCCTTTTTTCTTTTTCAAAGGATAAGCCGCGTTATTGCGATATGCTAATAAATCTCTTTTTAGCTTCCTTTCAACTAAGGAAGCACGATGTCTGTCCAATTTGGCATTTATACCAAAATAGAGAGTTGCCAAGTTGTTAAAGGTGTCAGAAGCCCTAATATTCATATCCAAATGTTCAGCTTGTTCCTTCAATGCTGTTAATTTGCCTTTGTAATGTTCTATCAATAATTTCATAAAGGCTATGCCAGTGTTATAAAAAATCTCAACCAACTGTTTGTACAGGTAATCACCCTTGACTGCACAGTTGGGAAATTTAAAAGTCCTAAGTCCCAAAGGCACACATTTAACTCGCACACTCTCCTCTAAATGAAAGATTTCATTTTGTAAGGAAACACACTTCATGCACAATTTCTCAAGGTTAAAAATGTCTCTTTTACAAACTGAAAATGTGTCCGTAACTGACAGACTAGCTTTTTCACTTACTGTGTTCAAAATTGTCCAAGTCAGAGGAACAGTGAAAGGGATTAACCATGTTTTTGAAGGTTTGCTCAAAAACTTTGTCTTTACACTCCAAATAGTTCAACTGTTTACTTATCGACGAACCTTCTCCAGTATGAACCAAACTTGCTATGACACTACAAGCTTGGCTAGGACTGCCTCCAACGTGAGTGCGTTGAGCAAGGCTGTCCCCTCCCTTGCTTCCTGGGCTGCTGGAAGAAACTGTAGAATTGACTTTAGACGTCCCGCCTCCCATCTGCCGGGCCAGAGCTTCTCTAACTGCATCTTTGACAATAGAGCTAATAAGCTCCTGGAAATTACTTCCCGACTCGGGAACGGGATGAACAGATAAATTCAACAAAGTCTCCTGACTAGAATCTTCTCCTGCTCAAATTGACAAAGTGCAGTGTGTAAGGCAGTGTAGATGGCATCTTCCACAGACCTAACCAACAAAAGGTACCAAAACTAGCAACCAAAACAAATACAAAGGGCCCAACCAGAACTGCAATCAACCGTTTATGGAAATAAATACAATAAAAAACTGAATGCTTTTGTCTAAAATCAACTTCACTTAGATTTCATCAGAGTAGTTTTTGTCTACCATTGCTGATGCATTTACGTATAAAATAGCCAATCAAATCAAGTGGATTACACAGAGCAGGTGATGTCACAAATAGGAATTATGGGAGTTTTAGTATGTTACATTCATAAAGCACAGAAACAAAAGTCACACAATCATGATGGTTAAAATACAATAATAAGTGTTATATAGAAATGCAGTATAAAAATGCAAAGTAAACAATATATACAATACTAAAAAATCACAATGTGCTGCAAAAAGTGTGTAAAATGTAGATATGATGGCAGGGCCGATGTTAGCATTTTGGGGGCCCCCATCAGATGTCAAGTTGGGGGCCCCCTGTGCACTTCAAGTCTATGTATCAGCTTGTCACTGCCACCCTTCATAAGCAACATTTTAGTTCCTACTCCAAACTTTTAGGAGTAGTACACACAGACTGACCTTGTATCAACAATACTCTTACATTACGACAGGCCTATGTAGCACACTATGTTGGACCATCTCACAAAGGGATATTTACAGTTACTGGCATTTAGCTGCAACAATGATGCATTGCAGCAGCTTTATGTAAAGGTCTGGACTTGGGTGAAATGGCACCCTAGACCTACTATTTCAGTACCCCCCCCACACACACACACACAGACACCCTCCATTCTTCCCCTGTTTTTCCCGTTGGGCTCCCCATACTATGTACACTACTTTTTTCTTCCTTTTCTCTCATTTTGCCTTACTCTTCAGCTTTTTCAAGAAGCCATAGGTATGTACTAGGCTAATGGCTTGGAGCCTTTACAAGCCTAGCCCATAGGATTACCCTGGCATGATGCCACCCGACCTTAGTTCCCAGTGCCTCTGTCGAGTAGAGCCACTGGAGTGATCCCAGGGTGAATTTTCTATTTCTATTTCCCATCCACTCATCAAGATTTCTCTTGAAGAGGGCCAGTGAGATGCTCTGCTTGACCTGTATGGGAAGTCTATTCCAGAGCATGGGCAGTCTCTGGGTTATGAATCTGTCCCTCCAGCATGTTCTGTTAATTGTGGTAATGAGTTTGAGATCTCTGGAGTGTGTGGTGCGGAGGGATTGGGATTTCTTTAGATGTAGCATTTCTAACAGAGCTGGGTCAGACATCGCTTTGTAATCAAGCAGAGATCACCTCTAAGTAGGCGATATGCGACAGAGAATAGTTGGAGTTTTTTTTTAGTCTGCCCACATAGGACAGAAGTGTTTAAGGCCTAGGATCCTCTTTGTGAGGTACTTTTGTTGCAGGTGTCTAGTGAAGTACATGCCAAATGGGGCATTGTACTCTGGCCTAATAAGGGAAGAGTAGACATAACTCCCTATATGCTCTGAAGTGCATTTTAAAGATTTGTTTTTCTTTTTACACAATCAATGATGATTTGAACAGAAATTATGACTGAGGAAAGAAATTGCGTTGCTGTACAGCTTTAGTTTTCCTTGCATCCTGTCAACACACCTTTTCTGACCAAGACAGCACAGTAATAACAATTTAGGAAATGATTCAAATAAGCCAGGGCCCAATAAGCCATCGGGTTATAGATGCTCTGTGATGCATTTTACAGCATTTTCATACAGTGGTAACGTAAATAAAAACATGAGTAATAAAAGAATTTCAGTCTATTTTTTTTCTTTCAAGAAAGACATATGTTATACCCAAGACTTTAATGTTCAAAGATGACAACATTGTAGCAACAACAAACTAACAAGCTAATTGTCTGGATACATAAGTCATATCTGGGAAATGCCTGCCCCCTAAAAAGGACTGCCTAAGCATTGTTCTGATGTTTGGCTGGGATGAAAGCAGAGGTTCAAACTGCCAGTCATGTATTTCAAGTCACTGCAGACATACATGGCATGCATCCTAAACCCAAACTGTCAAAGGCAGCTACCTGTATGCATTCCTGAAGTGTGATTGTGAGGAAAGTGAAACAAATAATGACTGCAGTAATGTATTCCACTTTGTTGTTCCTATACAGTACCGTGCCCCTACACAATCCATAGTAACCTTCTTTGTACACCTCTGAGAAAAGTATAACAAAATAATGACCACACTGCCCTGAGCCCAAACACAAGCTATAATGGCCTCATGTGCACACCTCTAAGGTTTGAATGTGATGAAAATTAAAGAAGTAATAACCACACAACCCCTCCCCCACACACATAACCTACAGCAACTTCCTGTACACACACATTCAAGCAGGGCTGATATTAGTATTGCTGCAGTTGAGGGCAGAGGCTATTATCAGCTGTATCATAACAGGGTCATATCACAGCCTGTTCAGGTTAAAGAGCGTAATCAGAAAATTAATACATTTTTTCTCCTCACTTTTCCCCAACTAGCAACAGCTTTTGTGGGGCCCCTACAAAGTCAAGGATGATTGTGAGCCCCCCTGCATCCATTTATATAATCTGGGAAGTGGGGGCCTCCAGTTTCTTAGAATATCTAAGTGTCTAAATGTTCTGAGACATTCTTTATGCCTCACTTTTGAAATATAATTACTTGTTAGCTACATTTTTTTTACTGATACCCAGAAGAATAATGCATGTGTCCTGGCATTACTGGGTGTGTGCACTCAAATAAAAATAACTGATACTTTTTACACACACACACACACACATGTATAAGCCGTAGCAATACTAGTTTTGTACCACTGGTACTGGCACACCAGATCAGTGACTACTACTTAGCAGTTAACAGACAGCAGCAGGTGCAAGTCACTTTTAGTTACCTCAATGAGGAGTAATTCAAACCTGTCACTGTTGCTGATTTCACAGAACTTCCCTGATTTTACTCATAATTTTGCTTTGTCCTTCATAAAAAGTTTGATTTGCTTGTGAATCATTCAGGACAACAGACAGTCAATTAATCCAGATATGAGTTTTATACTTGTTGAGCAAAAAAATGCATGTTGATGCAAAATGTGTTATTCTATTAACTTTTTAATTGAATTAGAGTAATATTTAAAACATGTTCCTGATTTTCTGGTATTATTGGTATTGCACTGAACTTTGCAGCAAAGAAGTTGGGAGTTACAGTAGCTCCTCTTCTGCCGGTGTTTATAAAACTCCCTGTACAAGAAAACCATCCCTGAAGATCAGAAGCATCAGCTGATGTTCTTCGTGTTTCACTGTTGCAGTCATCACATTTGGGTTATCTGCTTGCAGTAGCCCTCAGTCGGCCTGATTATCAAAGTCTTGGGTCCTGCGTCAGTTGCTATCTCATCTTCCATGACGTCAGGTAGTCAGGGGTGTAAAGCATGCAGCCAACACCATTGCATCAGTCTTTCTTGCATGTGGTGCCCAAAGCAGAAGCGGTGCAAGTGCCGATCGGCCGACTCCTGAAATTTTCATTTTAGAGTGAACTGAAGTCTTCAACCAAAGTTAAGTACTCCATTGAAGAAACTTTTTCTTGCTCTAAACCGATGTCAGTAAAAGTCAATAATTGTATTTCTTGTGGAAAGCAAATACCTCAAAGATTTTCATTCGTACTGTATTCCTTGCCTAGGCCCTGACAACGATGTACCTTGCTGTTGGTTTTGTGTCTTATTTAAACCACGAACTATTCATCATCGGTATATTTTTGCTTCTAAATACTTTGGTGCTCGGTTCAATTATCCAGATATGTCTTCGGTAAGCCACCTGACTACCGACATTCCAAAAAAACGCAAAGATAAAGACAGACAGGCCGTCTAGGTCCAAAGCTGCCGACGACGCTTCTCCTAAGCTAGTCGTCAGTTCGCCAATACTCATTGAGGCGCTTTTGCAGCCCCTGATACCTGCTACTTCAGATTCGCAGTCCTCTGCTGAGACCCATTCAGAGCCCGGTATGCCGCGAGATGCTTGATTCGAACCTGCGGATGTCTCTACCTTGGATGGGTCCGGAGCCGCTGTGCAGGCACCGGCTTCTGAGGGTGTATTCAGGCCTACTGACTTGCATATTAAACCAACACTATCTTCTTCATCAAGGCCTAAAACTCGAACCATGCTTAGGAAACTGACGCCCAGACTGCATGTTCAGGCCTCTATGCCTAAAAAACAATGATAAAAATGGCTGAAGACCTTATTACTTTAATCAGGGGAAGCCAAACTTCCCCCTCTAAGAGACCTAGGACTGAGTTTTCTTATGATACTTCTGACCAGGATTCTGAACTTTGTCTCCTCTGATGACCAGGATTTACCCTTATCTACCCATGAGGATTTTGATGCAGAGGACTCTATTCCCCCTGCTTCTCCCCCAAGAGGATTTTTCTTTTGGTGAAACATTGCATACTCTTAGGGAGCATTTTCACTGGGAAAGCCAGGATTACTCTGATTCTAAAAAGAGGCTGAGATTTCTTACTCCTGCCCCAACACAGGCCTTTAGCTATCCCTCCTGTGCTGGACATTGTTGATGATGCCTTTTGGGAATCTAGCTTGGCCCCTGATTCTTTACCTTCTGCTCCCAGAAAACCTGATGGATATTACAGGGTTCCTGATTCTCACAAGTTCCTTTTTAAAAATCCTATTGCGGATCCTGAGATCATTTCACAGGGACCCAAAGGCATTAAGACTACTACTGCCAAAAATCCTACCCCTCTGATAGAGATTCCAGGGCCCTGGATAGATGAGGTAAGAAGGTATATACCTCTGCAACCTTGGCCATCAGGGCCTTAAATTGCCAGTTTCATATGTTAAAGTAGCAGCAGCATATTATTGGATTGTGTAAACAGAAAATGATGATTCCTGATTGTGCTGAAAATAAGGATTTACAGGATTTAATGCATTCTGCTGAACAGGTTGGAAAACATACTTTGCAATGTGGTTTTGATTAACTAGAGGCATCTTGCAGGGCTGCTGTCACTGGGTCTGTACTTAGAAGGCATGCTTGGCTTAAGGAGCAATCTTTGCCAGATCATTTAAAACTAAATTGCTGGATGCTCCCTTAAATCAGGACCGCCTGTTTGGCAACAAAGCTGAAGTTCTTAAAAAGATGGAGGAAAAAGCTAAATCTATGCAAACTGTTAAAGATTTACAAGTGCAGCCTCCAAAATTTAGTAGGCATTGGCCCTCAAAAAAATTGGTCCTTTCCTGCCTCTTCCAGGCCTTTTCAGTTCAAACCTAGAACCAGCAGAACAACCAGGCTTCAGTCCCAGGGTACGCACAGGACTAAGCAGTGGGGTCTCCCACTTCCAAATCAGGGAGTAGTAAGACTCCCCCTATGGTAAGCTGTCTCAATGACTTAATTTTAAAACTTCCAAGCACTTCTCAACTGACTACTCCTTTAGGGGGAAAGATTGCTCTGCAAGCAAAAAACTGGGAGATCATTACCCAGGACAAACAGGTTTTAAACATAGTTTCCCAAGGATACAGATTTTACTTCCACACGTTACCAACCCCAAACGGTTGGCCAGATCTATCTCCAAAGCAGAGGCTCAAAAGCAAAATACTCTCTCTTAAGATTAAAGGCTATCCAGACTGTACCAGAAGAGGAAAAGGGACAAGGTTTCTACTCAAGACTTTTCCTGGTACCCAGAAAAGACAACTCATGGCGTCCTATCCTGGACCTTTCTATCCTAAGCACCTTTTTGGTGATTCCAAAATTCAAGATGCTAACTCTTCACCAGTTGCTTCCCATGATAGGCAAAGATGCCTGGTTGGCAACACTGGATTTAAAGGAAGCCTACCTGCACATCCCAGTCAGGGAATCTTGCAGAAGATACCTACACTTCAAAGCAAGCTGCATGCACTATAAGTTCTCTGCACTGCCCTTTGGCTTATCTACTGCACCCAGGCTATTCACAAAGTGCCTAGCTCCAGTCATTGCATTTTGCAGGCAAAGAAATATTCAAATATACCCATACCTGGATGATTGTCTAATTCAGGCAGAAAGCCAGGACATACTTTTGAATCATCTGGCATTTGTACAAAAGGTGCTAACTTGTCTGGGGTACACCATAAATGAAAAGAAATCACAGCTGGTACCCTGTCAACAAATTATATTCCTGGGAGCAAGCTTGAACACAACTTCCCAGATGGCTTTCCTCATGCCAGAGAAACAAACTCATCTGACGACTTACTTCAAACTAGTGGCCACAAAAACCCTGCTATCTGCAAGGTAAATAATGCAAGCCTTGGGGTTCATGGCCTCGAGCATTCTACTAATTCCATATGCAAGACTGCATATGAGGAAGCTACAGTGGTATCTAAAAAGCCTATGGTGTCAACATTCTCAGGATCTAGAAGTATTGATTCCTATCATACCTTGCCTACGGTTAGAATTCCTTTGGAGGGCAGAGGCCTGCCACCAAAACAAGGGACTTCCAGTCATTCTAGCCCCTGCTGCCCAAACTCTAACAACAAATGCATCAGACTATGCATGGGGGGGCTCACCTGGCAGGGAAGTGTATTCAGGGCAAATGGAACCCAAGTAAAATGCACCTGCATATCAATCAAAAAGAAATGTTAGCTGTACAGAATGCTCTGACAGCCTTCAAGGACCACATTCTTCCAGGACAATTAATGGTAAAGACGAACAACACCACTGTTATGTGGTACATAAACAAGCAGGGGGGTACCCATTCCTATCCCCTCTGACGACTAGCCATAGCTCTGTGGAACACAGCCTTGGGCTACCAAGTGCATCTACAGGTGCACTTCCTGCCAGGAAAACTAAATACACTGGCAGATGAACTAAGCAGAAATCTCATGGATCCACACGAGTGGAAACTGGAACCAAAGACTTTCGACATGTTGATAAACAAATGGGGGAGCCCAGATATAGACCTGTTTGCCTCCCCCAGAACTACCAATTGGACAAATTCTGCACAAGGACTCCCCACAAGTTAGCTTGGAAAGTGGATGCTCTGTCCTTCAGCTGGAAAAATCTATCAGTCTGTCTTTCCTCCTCTGCTTTTCCTCTCCATAGTACTACTAAAGATCAAACAGGACAAACCAAGGATGATACTGATTGCTCCAGACTGGCCATGCCAGCACTGATACGCCCTCTTGCGCAGTGTGTCACAGCTAGCCCCATGGCACCTGCCTCAGACCCCTACCCTGCTGTCACAGCAGGAGAGCCAGATTCTGCACCCCCAGCTTCAAACCCTGAACCTGGCAGCCTGGCTAATTATCTAATGTCTCCATTACCATCCCTCAGTAAACAAGTGTTGGATGTCATTTTGGAGGCAAGGAGGCCTAGTACTAGAAAATCTTATGCTGAAAAATGGAAAAGATTCTGTGCCTGGAACCAAACTCAAGGGATGGCCACAGCAGCACCCAATTTACCTGAGATTCTTCAATACTTAACTGAGATGCTTCACAAGGGTCTTTCCTTTTCCTCCATCAAAATTCATGCCTCAGCCATTTCAGCTCATTACAACACAGAACCACCCCTCTTTTCTCACCCACTGCTCCAGTAGTTTCTGAGAGAGAGACCAAAAACTTAAGACCACCCAGAAGAGCCCCAACTCCAGCCTGGGAACTTAACTTTGTATTGAAAAAACTCACTCTGCCTCCTTTTGAGCCAGCTGCAAGTGCAGAGTTAAAATTCCTTTCTTGGAACAGCTTTCCTTTTAGCAATCACTTAAGCAAGAAGGGTATCTAAATTACAGGCCCTTATGGCAGTGGAGCCTTTCATCATCTTTCATGCAGACAGGTTGTCCCTCAGGACCAATCCCTTCTTCATGCCCAAACTGGTATCCAGTGTGGCTCTTAATCAATCCATTCATTTGCCAACCTTCTTTTCTAATCCACAGAACAAAGGGGAAAGGATACTGCACTCCTTAGATGTGCACAGACAACTTAGATTTTATTTGGACAGGACTAAACCTCAAAGGAAATCTGAACAACTGCTGGTGACATTTGCTGCAGGGGCAGAGGGGAAGGCTATTTCAGGGCAAACCATTTCTAAATGGATAGGCCATTGCATTCATTTCTGCTATAAGCACTATGGAAGTCCTGTCCCACAGGGGATTAGACCCTATTCCACCAGGGCTGCATCTACCTCTACAGCCTTTCTCAGAGGTGTTCCTTCCCAAGACATCCTAGAAGCTGCTACCTGGAGTTCTGTACATACTTTCACCAAGCATTACCATTTTCCAATTTTCTCTAAATCCAGGGCTGGCTTTGCCACTGCAGTCTTGCAGGGCCTTATAGCTGGTCCTAATGCTATCTAAATTCCTCCTCCCATCCTTAGCTTTGGAAATCTACCCAAATGTGATGACTGTAACAGTGAAACATGAAGAACACAGTACAGTTGTGTACACTTACCATAAATGTAGATGTTCGAGTGTATTCACTGTTGCAGTCCTGTTTACCCTCCCTCTAGCCCCCGGACTTCTTTTGGCTATACCTCTATGCTCCTTTACTATGCTTAAAAGCTTTTTGGTGTATGTACTTTTTTGTTGGAGGTATATCCTTGTGTGTGTGTGTGTGTGTGTGTGTGTGTGTGTGTGTGATATATATATATATATATAAATATATATATATATATATACATATTTAATTGCTTTCTGTTATGGGGGCACCTGACATCTGTGGCAAGACAAACTGATGTAATGGCATCGGCTGCATGCTTTATACCCCTGACGTCATGTAAGATGAGACAGCAACCGATGCAGGACCCAAGACTTTGATAATCAGACTGACTGAGGGCTACTGCAAGCAGATAACCCAAATGTAATGACTGCAACAGTGAATACACTCGAACATCTACATTTATGGTAAGTGTACACAAATGTACTTTCTTAAACTCTAAAGTGTGCATTGGGATCAGTTACACTGGGCTGATGATCTCTCTAGTGCTTACCTTGTCTATGTTTATTACCAGCTTTATTCTAACAAAGTCATATCACAGCTCTGTTCAGGTTAAACAGCTTAATCAGGAAATTAATACATTTTTTCCTCCTCATTCATCAGCGAGAGCATTTGTGTGGCCCTACACAGTCAAATATGATTAGGGGGTCCCCTTGCAGCCATGGGTTTTGCAGGTGCCTAAAGCTGGATATGTTGTTAGTTTGAGTAGAGAGAATATCCACCAGAAGGTTTTAAGCCAGGGGCACTATGTCAGTAGTAAAATATATTATGGAATTGTGAAAGCTGTTGCTTTATAAAACAGTTACTATAACCAGCGATATCTTTGAATTTTAAAGGAGATATAAATAAGAGTTATCCACCTGGTTTATTAAATATGCAATATTCCTGTACTAGCTTTTGTTGTTTTGACAGACCTGTTACAAAATATCAAAATAAGATAACTTGCAGTGGTTGGGGGGGCCCCCAGTGACTGCAGGGTTAATTGGTGCCTAAAGCCAGCTATGTATAATGGATAAAAAGATGCTAACCCAGCTGAATTACAATGTTTTAAAACCTTCACCAGGTAAAAAAATGAGTCGATGCATATATAAATAGTTGAATAAATAAATAATTCTGGTAGTCAATGAATTTATAAAATATGTATGTAAAAATGTACTTAAGTAAATAGTGTTGCCATATTATACTACTGCAGCTCTTTTCTTTAAAATACAAGCAAGGGAAATGCTGTCATTAATGCCTGGTGCTAATGATGCATCGAGTCTTGGCTGCAAGTATAGTTCTTTACATTAAATTAAATTATCCACATCACCACTATAACTCACAGCTGTTGCCCTGTCAATAATAAAAAATGTAAGCTTTTTAAAATTAGGGCAATCAGTTGTGTGCCTTTACAATGCATTTGTTGTTTTCCTACATTTAATATCATAAACGTGCTCCTATTTCCTATGTAAGCACACTGATGTGTATCTGAGATAACTGTGAGACTGTCCTTGATGTGTCACAGAGCCAGTTGTTCAAAAGACTTTGTAATGACTGGAATAAGTGCCACTGGATGGTAGTCATTGAGACTACTGATGATCAGTTTCTTTGGCATGGAATGATTGCAGTTGACCAGACAAGATGGAATAGTATTGTTAGACAGAGAGGTTTAGGTTTAAGATCTTTGTGAAGACCCCACAGAGCTGGTCTGTGCATTCTTTCAGCACCCATTCCATCATGGCCAGCTGCCTTTCTTAGATTAACTGCTTTGAGCATGTCTTACATTATGCTATTTTGCTGGGAAGGTGTGCTTGTAGGAGGCTGGTATAGATGACGTGAGACTGCTGTGGCCTATCTGCTAATGCTTTGGTGTGACTGTCTCTGCTGTTTTCATTTCAAAACGGGTGAAGAAATTAAGTCCCTTTGCCATCAAGACATCTCCATCAGCAGCCATACGATTACTGGTTTTATGATTGCTGATGTACTGAATACCTTCCCATAGTCGTTGTGGGTTCTTATTGGTGAAGTGGTCCTCTATCTTCCTTTTATAGGCCACTTTAGCCTATCTCTGGCTTCCTTTAGATTGGCTCTAGCCGCGCTGTAAAGGATTCTGTTGCCAGACCTGAAGGCTATATTGTGCTTCTTGAGAAGAGATCTGACCTCCTCCATCATCCAGGGCTTCTGAGTTATGGTATACATGAATATGCTTACTGACAGTGACATTGTCAACACAAGTTTTTATGTAGCAGAGTTCCGTTGATGCATACTCTTACAGATCCTGAGCTTCGAAAATCTCCCAGTTAGTTCTTTCAAAGCAATCCTGCAGTTGCGAGAGTACACCTTCCAGACATATTTTAACAATCTTTGTAGTAATTTGGTCTTTTCTACTAACAGAAGTGTATGCTGGAGTCAAGAGTATGGAAAAATGGTCTGACTGACCTAGATGAGGCAGCTGTTTTGCCCTATAGTCATCCTTGATATTTGAGTAGGCCTTGTCCACTGTATTTTCCTCCCTGGTTGCACATTTGATTTGTTGATGAAAAGATTTACTCAAAAGAATTGTCCATTGTCAGATATTTTTAATACAAAATAATTGAGCCATTAGGATTTAATATATTGCAAATGGACTCAATTTCAGAAGTGTGACTTTTGAGACATTTGAATTATTGGACCCGTTTTTATATGCAGTTAACTTAAAAGAGGCAGGAATATAGTTGGAATGAATGTGCTTCAGGAAGTTACTCCAGCATTAAAACAGTTCAAGTCTGATGACCTAGAACACATGGACGACTATTTTCTCTTCATATGTCAGCCAGTGCACTCTATGGACAAATTAAATGATAGGTTCATAGGACGATACCAGGCTATTGGCCTGGAGGCCTTTATAAGCCTAGCCAAGAATTTCACCCATGTTCCCACAAAGTCAACACCTGTTTTCCCTGTCCACCAGGGACACAGGTGGGATCCCAGAGGTATATTTTCTGTTTCCCATCCAGTTGTCCAGGGCTAGTGAGGTACTCTGCTTGACATGGAGAGGGAGTCTATTCCACAGATGAGGAGAGTCATTGGGTCATAAATCTATCCTGCCAACAAGTTCTATTAATGTCACAGACCAGGTTGAGACCTTGGGTGGGGGTTGTGCAAGTGGAGTTTGACTTGCGGATATGTAGCACTCCATTAAGGCTGAGTCTGAGACACCCTTGTATGCCAGACATGGGTCACCTCTGAGCAGTCTGTACTAGACTGAGTAGAGCGACAAGGGTTTTAGCCTATCTGTATAGGATAGGTGTTTGAGACCCTGGATTTTGCTGGTTGGGAACCTCTGCTGAATGTGCTTGGCAAGGTACATGCTGAAGAGGGCATTGTACTTGATAATGGGTCTGATAAGGGAGGAGTACAGGGATGTTATGACCTCCTCCTTTACCCTTATTTATGAGGTGGGCCTTGTAGAAAGCCTTCCGTACAATGGAAGCAACATGGTGGTCAAAAGTCAGGTTGCTATCAACCTGGGTGCCCACATCCCTCACAACTGATTGCATGCTTAGTACATTGTTATTAATGTGATAATTAGGGATGAAATGAGAATTTGGATAGTGGGTTAAGAAATATGATTAACATCGCAGAAAATGAAAATATTGTTAAACACATTCTGTGTATAATTGTGCTTAATGGAATTAGTGGTACTGTTAGAAAACAATAAGTTATGTACTCACCATAATGTTCCATCTGAGTAGTTATACTTCATTTTTCTGCAACCTGAGGGTATACGGATCCGAGCCGGCAACCTTTTTTCTAGCACCTGCTCTGAGCTCCTCCCCTTACCCATAATGCCCTACCAGCTCCTATCTTCCCTCAGATCGAGTTTGCTGCAACTAAAAACATAAGCAACTCAACCCAATAAACCAAACCTGAAAAGACAGGACAAGGTCCGGGGGATGGTAGGAGGGAATGTTGCAGAAAAATGAAGTATAACTACTCAGATGGAACATTATGGTGGGCGCATAACTTCTTTATCTGAAGTAGTTAACTTCATTTTATCTGCAACCTGTGGGACAGAGTCCCCAGCTACTCCAATCCTGGGAGGCCCTTATGGAAGGATATTCCTGAGCACCGCAGAGCTAAAGGATGCTCTACCCCTAGAAATCAGATCTAATTTGTAATGGGAAATGAAGGTATGCAAATTGGCGCAGGTCGCTGCTGCACAAATATTGTCCAAAGGCACCCTAGACCAAAAGACAGCAGAAGTCACCATGGACCTGGTAGAGTGAGCCTTAATACCAGGAGGAGATGCACTTTTTGCATTGTAGGCATGTGAAATACAAAGAGTGATCCATCTGGCCAAAGAAACTTTAGAAATAGTTTTTCCCATAAATGCTTTGGAAAAGGAAGCAAACAATTGGTCAGTCTTGCAGAAAGACTTCATTCTGTGAAGATAAAAACAAAGCTGTCTATGAACATCTAACAAATGGAGTTTGTATTCACTTTTATTTTGGAAGTTAGGAAAGAAAACGGTCAGATTAAAGGACTGGTTTATGTTTGCTTCAGATGCCACTTTAGATAAGAAGGAAGGATTAGTACACAGGGAGACCCTATCCTTATAGAAGACCAAATACGGAGGCACGGCAGATAGAGCTTGAAGCTCAGAAACCCTCCTAGCAGATGTAATGGCGACTAGGAAAGCGGTCTTCGAGGATAAAAATTTCAAGTCCACCAAAGCTGCAGGTTCGAATGGAGGAGCCACCAATGCCTGTAAAACAAAAGTAAGGTCCCAAGAGGCACTGAATCCTTGACAGGTGGACATAACAGAAAAGTACCTTTAAGAAAAGCCTTACACAGCCTAGAGGAGGCTAAGGCCATGTTGTCTTCACCAACGTGAAAACAGGAAATGGCTGCCAATTGTACTTTCTCTGTGGAGGAACTAGCTCCTTGCTGAAAGATACCAGAGAGGAAGTCCATCACCGCTTGGAACTGGGCCTGTAAAGGGATCTATTTTTCTCTGAGAGGCCCAAATGGAAAAGCGTTTCCATTTACTGCAATAAAGTTTCCTAGTGGAGTCTTTAAGAGAAACCACCAGAATGGATTTTACCGGGGATGAAAGACCGGGAGTCCTGGCAATTAACGGAACTGGAGCAACCAGGCTGTCAGCTTGTGGCTGCCCAGATCGGGCGGACGTGCCCCCGATGGATGGGAGATTAAATCCGGGCAGGGATTCAGAACCCATGGGGAGTGCTAAGAGATGAGACCAAAGGAATGGGAACCAAACCTGACAAGGCCAGAGCGGGACAATGAGGATCACTTTGCACAATAGTCGGCAAACTTTCTGAAGAAACTTCGGAATGAGTGGCAATGGTGGATAAGCATACAGAAGCCCGGGGGTGCCAGGCATGGACTAGAGCATCTCTGGGGACTTCCCCTGGTGGGAGAATCAGAGCGAAGAACTCACTGCACTTCGCGTTGGAAGGAGATGTGAAGAGATCGCAGCAAGGCTGACCCCATGCAAGGAAGATCTCCTCCACTACTGACTGTTTCAGATACCACTCATATGGCATCAGAATGGCCTGACTCAATCTGTCCACTAAAATGTTGGAGCACCCTGGGATGTACGTTGCTATCAGAAACCGACTGGTGGAAATCGCCAATTCCCACACTCTTATGGCCTCGTGACATAGGGTGTAGGATCTGGTTCCCCCTTCTTGTTGATATACCAGACAACCAACATGTTGTCTGACTGAATTGCAATCAATCCGAGAGGGAGGACTGTGTGAAAGGCTTCCAACGCTAAAAGTACTGCCCTCATCTCTAGAACATTTATGTGCAACTTGGTCTCTGACTGGGACCACATGCCTTGGACTGTCCTTCCCAAACAGTGCCCTCCTCACCTGAGTTGGGAGGTGTCCGTGGTCAATGTGGCTTGGACCTGAGATGAAGCGAAGGGGCGTCCTTTTGATATCTCCGGTGAACTTAACCACCAAAGAAGAGACGTCCTGCAGACTTGACTGATCTTGATTGAAATTTCATGGGTAGGTCTAGCCAAGACCATTGAACAGCCAGACTCCATTGAAGAACCCGCATGTGAAGGCGCACACAAGGGAGAATCGATATGGCGGCAGCCATGGAGCCCAGAGCTTGGAGAACCTCGCTAGCCTTTGGAGACTTGGAGTTTGTTATCTGAGCTATGTGGCACCTGAGGTGTAGGATCCTGTCTGGAGTTAATACCTTCATTTGCAAAGTGTCTAATCGTGCCCCAATGAAGTCTAGAACTTGTACTGGTTGCAATTGGGATTTGTGAACATTGACTATAATTACCAGTAGATCCACCAACCGAATAAAATAATCTCGGGCCAGATGTAAGTGATGCTTGTTGGGTACAGCAAAGAGCCAGTCGTCCAGGTATGGAAACACCTGAATACCCTGAAGCCTCAGGTGAGCTGCTACAACTGCCACTACCTTGGTGAACACCCTGGGGGCTGTGGTGAGACCAAAGGGTAGGGCTCTGAACTGAAAATGACTGGCTCCCAGCCGGAAGCGCAGAAACCTCCTGGAGCTTCTGTGTATTTTGATGTGGTAGTAAGCATCCTGGAGGTCTAACGAGCACATCCAGTCACACACTCCGAGATAAGGTAGAATGGACTGTAGGGTGACCATCCGGAATTTCTGTTTGGCTACTGACAGGTTTAATGGTGACATGTCTAGAATGGGCCTGAGGTCCCCCGTCTTTTTTGGCACTAAAAAGAACCTTGAGTAGACGCCTGATCCAGACTGATCGGTGGGGACCTGTTCGATGGCTCGTTTGAGAAGCAGCTTTGAAACCTCTAGAGCTGCAGCCTCCCTGTGAGCGGATTGAACATCCGGGAGGTGTTTTGTAATATTTGGAGGGGCAACAAATGGGATAGAGTAACCTCTGGATATTACCTGTAAAACCCAGTGATCTGTCGTAATGGACTTCCATGCCACTGGATGTAAGGACAATCATCCCCCGACTGCCTTCCAGAGTAGGACAGTCGGGCAACCCCTCAGGACTGCTGACCCGGATCTATCAGAAAAAGGTTCCCTAGACCCGAATTTCCTGGGACCCCCTCTACCTCTGGGTCAGTGTCGATCCTGTCCCTCTCTGCCTCTGGGGGAATAGTTGTTCTGAGAATCCCGGGAAAACTGAGATTTTCGGAACCACATCTTCTTCTGCCCTCTTTGATTCCTAGAGAAGGACCGCTGAGAGTTAGAGAAGCGGACTCCGGCAGACAAAGTCTTTCCATCCTTCGTCTTCCCATCCTTTTTGCTCTGGACAAGTGTGTCACGTACTGTCTTCCCAAAAAGGGAAGAACCGTCATAGGGAGCATTGATAAACGACGCCTTGAAAGGATCCGCGAACTGACACAACCTGAGCCAGGCATGATGCCTCATGGCTATGCCTGTCCCAGCCGCCCTAGCTGTTCCTTTGGTGGCATAGGAAAGGAGTCGCATCGACATGTTTGAGACTGACTTGAGAGTAGACATTTTCTCTGAGAACAACTGTCTGTCCTGCAGCGATAAAGACTCTGGGGATGACTCAGCGAATTCCAAAGCAAGGTCTCACTGAAGCTGAATCACGTGTGTCAAATAATTCAGCGCACTGATAGAAAAGGTCGCTGAGGAATAGACGTGCTTCACAAACCTATCCAGTGACCTGGACTTCTTGTCTGGAAGGTGGACTGAGGAACTCTCCTGTGGTAGTTCCTTCATTGTGGCCGCTGCAATCAACATAGCATCAACTGACGCTCCTTTTGACCAAGGTTGTCTGTTGGAAGGGGGAGATAAAACCTTGTCAGGATGTTTGGGGATGGGCTCTACAGTGTTAGGCTCCTTCCATGCCTTCGTGGTGATGAGGTCCGCTGGTGGGGACACCCAGGAAGTAGATGGGCCCATGCCAAAGGCCTCCAGGAACACTGACTCATCCCCAGAAGGTTTTGGGGCTGACCAACCTCCCCTCTGGCGGAGGATCTCCATAATTTCTCCGAAGGAGACGTCTTCGGGAGGTGACCTGGGAGAACCTTCTTCATCTAAATCATTGTCCATAGTGAGGGACTCAGTCCAAGTGCCTCCTTTTGCACTTGCACTTACGGTGACCCTCTTCAGTGAGACTTTCAGAAGGGGATTCATGAGCCGCAGGGGTTTACTCAGGAAAATTAAACTTGGGATCCTCTGGCATGGGCTGTCCCTGAGACAGGATGAAGGGATTCATTGCCAAATCCAGGGGGGGCCTAGGTGGTATCCAAGGGGATGGGCTGTAGTCTCAATCCCTGGGAGAGAACCCTCTCCACCACTTTGAAGGCCGAGGGAGAAGCCCTCCCCGGATCCGAAGTGGGGACCAGAGCCGAAGCCAAGGTAGCCTGAGGTCCGAGGGAATGGATCGGATCCAAAAAGGTCAGAGTCGAAGAATCCATTCCCCTGGGTCCAACTCCCTGTCCGCACCTCTGAGAGTCACTCAGATCCAAATAAGTCAGATCCGAGGTAACAGCCGGAGTCAAGGTTGGCGGAACCATCGGCACCGAGCTACCAGCTCCGAAAAACTTCTGACCCAAGAGCCCCAAAACCGAAGCATGGATCGGGGAAGGAGAGATGAGGCAGAAAAGAGGCATGGAGGTCCCCCCTCCAGAGGGAGAGGGGCCTGGTAAGACTCCCATCTGAATTTGGATCTGAATGAATCTCCACATCATCCTGTCCATGTTCGATAGGCTTCGAGTCGAACTTGGAAGAGGCCACCGACTCGGATCTGGCTGGTCTGCATAATGGGGAGGAAGGCCTTGGGTCCAAATGTTCCAACGATTCCGCTGAGAAATGAGGAGACCGAAGCCATGGAGAAACAGGCCTCATGGTCTTAGAAGGGGGACTGAGAAAGAGCTCCCTGTCTGGGGATCTCTTACGATGTCTGTCCTTCCTCTTCTCCCTATCCTCTCTGCACCTTTCTTTATCTTTTTCTTTCTCTTTTTCTTTGTCAGCCACACCGACTGAAGATTTGTCTTTAGAAGACCCATCACCAGAAGAAGAGGGAGGTTGAGTCCCGGTCTGGGTGGAAGGTGGAGCACTAGAGACTGAGGCCGAGGCAGATTCCAGCATGGCAGCAGGGAGAAGGCCTTTGGCTACTAGCTTGGCCTCCCGATTCCCAAGGGCCCTTGGATTAAAACCAGAACATATAGCACATTGAGTGGACAAATGTGCCACTCCCAAGCAAATTACACACAGAGTGTGACCATCAGCCAGGGAGAGTTTATGGCCACACTCTTTACATTTTTTGAAGACAGGCTTTGGCTGATCAGCCATAGTCCTGCACCCAAAGGTACAAACACTACCTACCACACACACAAACACAAGTAGGGGAAGGGCAGGCCTAACTACTACTACTCTACAAAACTTTTTTTTTTGTAACACTGAGAAACAAGCGAGACACTAAACAAAAGGAGGAAGGAAAAAAATTCACTCAAACACACACTAGATACCAGAAAAAATACCACTTACTATCCCTGAGCTCAGAGCAAAGGAGACCACGATGCACACTACTGGTGCGGCAAACAAGATCTGAGGGAAGATAGAAGATGGTAGGGCATTATGGGTAAGGGGAGGAGCTTGGAGCAGATGCTAGAAAAAAGGATGCCGGCTCGGATCTGATACGGCTCCGTATACCCACAGGTTGCAGATAAAATGAAGTTAACTACTTCAGATCCTATTTTTTTGTTTGCTGTAGAATATCATTTGATCAATGAATATATGGAAAGGTGATATAATGCATGTGGATAGGTAGGCCATATAGCTAAAACCTGTAAGCTGTATTGCAGGTACTGTAAAACTAACATGTGTGGTATAACTCCCTTGAAGAGAGGGACCATGCTGAAAATGAAAATATGGAACAAAACTGTTCAGTTGAAGTTAAATGGTTACAATGGTGATGTAGGACGACATTTCTGTAGATAAAGGAGAAATGATAAGGAATAGTTAGTTATAAGGAAAGTGAAAAGATTAACCAAACAGGTTGAAATATATTGCCACAGGTAATTGAGTTAGTGAGAAAGAAAAATGTATCGATAGACAACTGTTACAAAAAATAGAAAAAGATTAACTTTT
The DNA here is from genome assembly GCF_019279795.1 of Protopterus annectens. Lineage (NCBI taxonomy): Eukaryota > Metazoa > Chordata > Ceratodontiformes > Protopteridae > Protopterus > Protopterus annectens. The sequence goes on from NC_056731.1 coordinate 1,840,952,802, forward strand.
CTTTCCTTTTCCTTAATGCTAACAGTATAAGAAATTAAACCAGGGAATTGTGGCACAATGGTGTAAACAGTATGAATAATGTGCTTATTCAACACACATTTAAATAACATAAAGCAGGAAGTTTGAGGGGGGAAAGATAAGTTCTGTGAGTAAGGATTTATGTTCTGGGTTTGTGGTACTGTACAAGGTGAATTATACTACAATATATGAAGTTACTATTGATTTTGCAGAAATGTTAGTGATCTCTTAATGTATTAAAGGACTGGTAAGACTTGTGGTAGTTTATGCATCTACATCAGGTACTAAAAGCACACTTTTCAAGAATTAAAAAAAAAAGCTGAATGTTATTACATCTGAGCGACACCTCCAGGTGCATCTGCAGTTAACTCCTACTGACACCTCTAGGCATCAAATATTGCTTGTTCGTATTTGCATCAGTAATTCTAAACCTATGCTATGTGCAAGGTTTTAAGAGATTTCATCATAAAGCTTACACAATGGCAAACTCAACTGCATTAGTATTTGGCCTCTGTCTAGTGCAGGTAAAGAGATATTAACTGGTGTTTTTATGATATTTCTTTATATAGATATAATTTTCTAAATATCTCAACAACAAAGTAACACAGACAGAACTAATTAGCTTCATATAAAAGCTCTCAGGTGAATAAAATGCTGCTCTCACAGTATGTATGTAACTTGAGTGGTTGCTGAGATATTGTATGTTGTTTACAAAATATTACAAACATTATAGTTTGTGTTTACTGCGACTTATAAAATTCAGTTTAAGACCTAGAACCTAAAGAATACTACCACTATAAAAATAGTTTGTGCTGAAGGGATTGCCATTTATACTTCTTGCATAACCCTGTGGTTCCAGAGATATGAACATTTATTTGAAATGTGAGGACATAATTTGGTTCTTTCAAAAAGCTTAGGCTCTGCCCATTGGAAGTTACAGTGCAAACTTCCTGAGCTCCATTGGAGTGAATATATGAATATAGTGATTTTGGGAGGCTTTAACTGTGACATTAGGGGAAGAAAAAGAAAGCAAGGGAGACTAGTTAAGTTCAAAAAGAATGCTTTCTACAATTTCAAATTAAGTACGACAGAAAAATATATGAAGGGAAAGCTAAGGATATAAAGTGACTTTTTGAATTTTCAGATTAAAGGAAGTTAATACTGGCACTTTACTATGTGGATGTGATCATGTAGCAGTATGGGTTATTTCTGGATAGAATTTATAACTGAAGGAGGCATAGGAGATGAGAAATTCAGTAGGCACTGTTCAAAATGTTAGGTGTTATAAAATGAAATGTATGTATTATTTACAGAACATTTACAATTGATAATTTTTTATTGGAATTAGAGTGGTAGGACTATGCATCTTAATATAGAATATGTAGGGCATAAGAATGTCAGAAATTAGAGGACATTATAGGAGGTAATAATTAGAAATGATACAGCAAGATTAATATTCATGTTGAATGAAGGAATATATAAACAATAGGTTATTCAGGCAAAGTTAGAAATGAAGAGATCAATCCTTTATTACGTAAGCAAAGTGTAAAGAAAATATGCTAATGAGAAAGGTGTGACAGTTAATAATCAAAAAGTAATAAAGCTATAGAATTGTTTTGAAGCTATTTATTCACATAAACAGATAAAACAGAATACAGACTGATGGTTAAAATGTTTTGAAGAAACAATCAATATACTAAGCAGAAGTGAGGAAGTTAAAAAAAAGCATATAGAGAGATGGAGGGGATACAGTGGTGCAGCGGTTAGCGTTGTCACCTTACAAGACGTTTTCTGGTTCAATTCTCAGCCTTGGGATGTCTTTTGTGCAGAATCTGCATGTCCTCCCTGTGTTTGCGTGGGTTTCCTCCGGGTGCTGAGTTTCCTTCCACATTCCCAAGACATGCTGCAGATGGATTGGACAGTCTAAATTTGGCCCTAGGTGTGTGTCTTCTGTGGAAGCTCTGACATTGGCCTGGCAATTCAACATTGTAAAACTCTACTGCCACTCATTCTGTGGACTGATGATCCATTGTGGTGACCCCCAGTGGGAGCAGCCGAAAGGAGAAGAAGATAGAGAGATGAAGATCTGAGTCATTACTTGGGGAAGATGATATTTTTTATGCATTTTATGGAAGAATTAGCAAGAGAAAACTGAAATATTTTCATAAAAGTAATATGCAAATAGGTAATTGGATGTATAAAATCAAGAGAAATGTGTAGAAGCAATGCTAGACTTAAATGGAAAACAAACAGTAATAAGAAATTAAATAAGTGGAGACCCATATCAATATTTAATGTAAACTGGGTGGTTCCAAGATAGCTGCACACTGATCAACAGCTTAATTTCAGCTCTCACAATGAGAAAAAAGAAACCGAGAGATAAGGGCCATTAGGTCTGCCAGATTTAGTAAATTCAGTTACTGGCTAGTAAGTTCACTGTGTGGATGCTAGCAAAGAAGAAATTTAGAGACCCTGAAAAAAATCAACTAGAAAAGGTGAAGAGAAAACGCTGACTGGGAAGAATCCTGCAGCTGTTCGGCAAAAAGCAGTTCAAGCTCCAACTTTGGTGAAGACATGGCTTCCACCATTCTAGTGGAAAACAATCAAATGTGCTCATGCTGATTAAAATAAATGAAACACTGAAGGAGTATATCAACTCAATTAACAAAAGGCTGGAAAATGGAAGAAGCCTAAAAGAGCTATTCAGATGCACTGATAAAACTGCAAAAATCAGAGGTTCTCAAGAACAGCGGTTTCAAAACCAGTGAAGTTAGAAGACAGAGCAAACAGGGAAAACCTGAGATTTTCTGCTGTACCAAAGAAACTGGAAGGAACAGACTGCATTAATTTTATGAAAGTACAAATAAGCAACTGGACTGGTATTCCACAGCAGGAATTGTTAACTGAAAGGACACATAGTATGTATGCTCCAAACCTGGCCATGAGAAAGCAGGCAAGACCTGTATTAGTAAAAATGCAATCATACAAGCAGAAAGAGTTAATCCTCACAAAACTGTGGCAGAAGAGCAAAGTATTAAAAACTGGATACAACAGAGTATTTGGGAGAAATGATTATTCACTGCATACCAGGCAGAAGAGAACAAAATTCACCCTGGTTATCAGGGAATGTCAAGATGCAGGTGTAAGATTCAAGCTGTTGTAACCAGCTGTCTTCAGGGTATGTTTTTTCTGGGGGAACAAAGTCATTTTTTTTATTCATAACAGGCTAATGAGGAAATACAAAAGTTTGTCCAACAAACAGAAGAGGACTCTGCTTCTCATTCTTCTAATAATGAAGCTCATAGACTTCTTTGCCAGTGAAACCATTTACAATGTTCCAAAAATGTTTAGAGAGAAAAAAAAAACACAGGAGTTCACTAGAAGAATTGAGAGTTCTTTGCACTTGAACCAGAGTCTGGGGTTGGGATATGGAGATGAACAGGAAGAGAACCAGCAACACTAAAATTAGCAAGTAAATGTGAGATTATAAAGCATCAGCTACATTTGTGAAATTTGTGAGATTGGACTTTTGTTGACTTTGTTAATCTTGTGGGGAACTAAAAAGGGTATATCCCACTTTGTCATTAAGGTTTGGAAGGACACCAAGAGAAAGGGGAAAATGGTAAGTAAAACAAATTTTCTTAACAGTATTTGGATAAAACATTTCATGATCTAAAGTGCATTTTATATAATAAAAGATTTTCAGTTATTGTTCTATATGATGATTCTAAAATAAGAAAGTACCTTTTTTCCTTATTAGTTTTAAGAAATGTCAGCATTACAATGTAAAAAGAGAAGAAAAGCTACAGAAAAACACGTTTAAGTTAATATGCTATAATCTTGGGTCGTTGATGTGGAGGATGGGGTGTAAAAGTGCTCACATTATAATACATGTAGAGATGTGTTTTCTTACTTTTGCAGAGATGAATGTCTGGATTAAGGCCCTTGAATTAATCTAATTTGTTTGTGTGTGTGTAAGCAAGTAAATAGGAGAACACAATGTAATAAGCTTTCCTTCAGCACATAAATGTTCAGTTTGAGAAACATGTAGATGAGGGCAGACACACATTTTATTCTTGGGTTTCTGTGAAGAAAACAAAAGCCAGATCACTTTTTTAAGGCTAAAAGTTAATATTCATTGAAAACATACAAGCTGTTTTTCACATCTGGGATGAGAATAAAGATACGATAGTATAAATAGGAGCACAGGCTGTAGCAAGTTTGAAACTGTGGTAAATTTTAGGTTAGATTGTGGCTGTGTGTATAGCTATTGGTTTGGGACAATTGTTCCTATCATAAGGGTTAAATGTCATTATTACTCAGTAGTTTTAAATCACCGCTTAAACAACATCTTAACCGATCTTGGTCTGGTACATGCTCATCACAGGGTTAAAACTTTCACTATAGAATACTATCCAAATACTCCCCTTAAACATAACATTCTTAAACCTCTTACTGAAATTACAAAACAGTTTTTATACATAACTGCTGCCTGTACAGTCCACTAAGTTCCACTTCTCTTTAGTAACTTCCACCTCTGAAAAATCATAGGATGTATACATATAAATGTAACTAATGTTTGTGTATAAATGTAAATAGAAATATGACTATTCTATGCTTGACTGGAACTTAGTATAATGCAATGTAAGCAAATGGAGCTTTTCCCCCAGGCCTCTGTTGAAAAAAGAAGTTATGTCTTACCATAACATTCCATCTGTGTTATCGATATTCACTTATCCTTGACTGTGGGCTCTGTTCCGAGCCTTGGAACTGGCTCAGCCATTATTCCAGCTTGTGTCTTCCAAAAACTCTAGAGCTAAGCTCTACCCATAATGCACTTCACAAGATTACCTCAGATGGAGTTTATAAATAAAAGTGACAGATAAAAAATAGATCAGAGGCCATATCTGTATCTTTATCATGAAAGCCAATCTTTGGAGAGATCTGATCCAACAAGAGATCTAAAGACAGGGGGAAGGAGGGGGAAAATGTCAAGGATAAGTGAAGATTGACAACACAGATGGAACATTATGGTAAGACATAACTTCATCTAATGTTAATCTTCATTTAATCCTTGACTGTGGGACACCGTCCCTAGCCACTTGAACCTTGGGAGGTCTCACAGAAAAATATTCCTGAGCACCATCGAGTTGAATGATGCACGTCCCCTAGAGACCAGATCCAGTTTGTAATGTGTAATAAAAGTATGAGGAGATGCCCATGTTGCCACTGCACAAATATCACTTAAGGAAGTTCTGGCATGAAACACTGCAGAAGCTGCTATTGCTCTAGTTGAATGGGCTTTTACAGGTCCTAGTAGGTGCATTCCCTTTTTGTTATAAACAAAGGTGATACAGTCTCTAAGCCATTTAGCTAGAGTAACTTTAGAAAATGGACTTCCCAAAGTGACTGAAGAAAAGGAAATAGATAGATGATCAGATTTTCTCATTTCCTTCGTTCTGTGAAAATAGAAATTTAATTGTCTGTGCACATCTAGTAAGTGTAGACAGTACTCTCCTTTATTCAAGAAGTTGGGAAAAAAGACTGGGAGTTGTATAGTCTGATTAGTCTTGGTTTTGGACACAACCTTTGGTAGGAAGGAGAGATTTGTTCACAGGCAGACCCTGTCCTTATGAAAGATTAGACAGGGAGGTTTGCAGGATAAGGCCTGTATTTCAGTCTTCTAACAGAAGTAATAGCTATCAAGAATAAAGATTTCTAAGACAAAAACTTCAAGTCACAACTAGTGGAAGGTTTGAAGGGATAATAAATAAGGGATTGAAGTATCAGATTTAAATTCCATGGTGCAGAGGGTTCTCTGTATGGAGGTCTGAGCATTTAAGATTCCTTTCAAAAAAGCTTTGGAGACATAAGGTATGAACCACTAAAACCAAAATGAAAGTTAGAGATTGCAGCAAGATGCACTCGAATAGTAAAGGCAGATGTTCCTGCTTCAAAGAATAAAGTTAAAAAATCCAGAACTTTATCAACAGGTGCATAATATGGGTCAAGATTAGAGTCTAACAACCATTTAGTAAACTTTAGCTTCTTGTTAAGGTACAATTTTCTTGTTGAAGGCTTATGGTGAGCTAGAATGATGCACTGGAGCAAGGAGATGAGATAAGAATGCCTGGTAATCATGGGAACTGGAAAAGCCACACACACAGCTTTGAGATGCTGAAGATTTGGATGAACCAGTCCCTCTGGGTGGGACAATAGGTCTGGAGCTGGGTCCAGTATCCACGGTTTTTGAAGTAGATGAGGCCAAAGAAAGTGAAAACAGATGTGTCAAGGCCAGAATGAGGTGATGAGAATTATTCTGTTCTTCAACCTGTTGGCTTTCTTTACAAACTGGCATGTTAGAAGAATTGAGGGGAAAGTGTACAATAGACTTGGGGGGGCAATCATGGAGATCATCTCTGGGTGACTCCCCTGGGAGGATTAGGGCAAAGTAACTGCTGCACTTGTTCAGAGGGGACACAAACAGGTCGCAGCATGGTTGCCCCCAGTGGCAGAATATCTTTTCCACCACCAGTGTAGTGAGAGACCACTCACGAGGATGGTTCTGCTCAATTTGTCCACAATCATGTTGGAGCTCCACGGAATGTGCAGTGCTATTAGAAAGTGGACGGAAGATATTGCCCATTGCTATATTCTCAGTGCTTCTTGACAAAGAGGGTAAGAATGGGTTTCCCCCCTTGTTTGTTGATGTACTAAACTACTGACATATTGTCTGTATGAATCACAATTGTTCACAAGGGAAGGGTTCCTTGAAATGCCTGCAACACTGAGAGCACTGTCCTCATCTCTAGAACATTGATATGCAAATTGGTCTCCAGCTGGGACCAAGTGCCTTGGACTGGCTTTTCCAGATAATGTCCCCCCACTCTATTTGGGACATGTCCATAGTCAATATGGCTTGGGTTTGAGGAGGGAAAAAAGGGGCGGGCCGACAAAATGTTGGCGTTGTGAAGACACCAACCCAGATCTTCCTTGCATTGATTGGTGATCACAACCAGATGAGACATTGGCTGATTCAGTAAGGACCATTAGGACGCCAGGAGCCATTGAAGAATTTGCATGTGAGATCCCACCAGAGAGACTACAGTAATAGTGGCTGCCATTGACCCCAGAGTTTGTAGAAGGAGACTCTCTGTTACTTTCTTGCTGTGAATGATCTGGCTGACTTGTGGTCTTGTCCTTTGTAGTCTTTCTATGGCAAGAGATGCAATGCCAGTGATTGTATTGACCATACCTCCAATGAATTCCAACTGTTTAAATGGTTCTACATGAGAAGAGCCTTGTGCCTCTATGAGTTGATGCCTGGTGGGAGCGGTAAGGAGACAGTCATCTAGATATGGAAACACCCAGAATCCTAGCAGTCTGATGTGAGTTGCTACCACTACCATGAATTTCGTGAACATCTTGGGGATTGTGGTGAGGCCAAAGGGCAGTGTCCTGAACTGATAGTGACTAGCTCCCAGCCCGAAGTCCAGAAACCTTCTGAACTGCTTGTCCATTTTTATATGGTAATATGCATCCTGAAGATCTAGGTTCATAGGTTGGTACTAGGCTATCAGCCCTAGGGCCTATATAAGCCTAGCCATAATGCCCTGGCTATTTCTTCCCACACTGTTTAATTCCCTGGACCCCTGTCTAGCAGGGTGACTGACGTGATCCCCAGGGTAAATTTCCTTTCTCCCATCCAATCGTCAAGTTTCCTTTTGAAGAAGGCCAAAGAGGCACTCTGCTTGACATGTATGGGCAATCTATTCCAGAGTCTGTGGGGTCTCTGAGTCAGGAACCTATCCCTCCAGCATGTTTTGTTTATTGTGATAAGGTTTAGATCCCTGGAGCGTGTGGCTCTGAGGGATTGGGATTTCTTTAAGTGTAGCATGTCCAACAGCTCTGGGTTTGACATGGCCTTGTATGTTAAGCAGAGATCGCCTCTGAGTAGATGATATGTGACAGAGTATAGCGGGAGTTTTTTAAGGCGGTCAGCGTAGGGCATCTGCTTTAGGCCTGTGAATCTTTTAGTGAGGTATTTCTGCAGCCTTTCCAGTTGTTGCAGATGTCTTGAGAGGTACATACCAAATGGGGCGTTGTATTCTATAATGGGTCTAATGAGGGATGAGTACAGTGGGACAATGACCTCCTTTTTCCTGGATGAAAAGCCCTTCGTGATGAGGTGTGCCACATAGAAGGATTTCCTGACTGTTGTGGTGATGTCGTTATCGAAGGTGAGACCACTGTCCACCTGTGTCCCTAAGTCTCATCACACTTTCGGTGTTTAGTGTACTGCCACCTATGTGGTAATTCACGGGTACATGTTTTTTCCCAAAGGGGATAACTATACATTTCTTGGCATTGAGCTTGAGCCCATGGCTCTGGCACCAAATATATGTTTCTGTAAGGCCCTTTTGTAGAGTATCCACATCATTTGGGGATTCAATAATGGCTCCCAGTTTGCAGTCATCTGCGAACTTTGTTAGCCAGAGTCCCTTAGTGTTGGCCTGTACTTCAGAGAAGTAGATGCCAAACAAGAGCAGTCCCAGGACTTAACCCTGAGGTACTCCACTTGTCACTTGTCTGGAGCTGGATTTGGAGTCGGCTGCTTTTACAGTGTGGGTTCTATCAGTAAGCCAGTTAGCAACCCATTGGGTGATGTAGGGATTAATGCCCAGCTTAGTAAGTTTATCTATGATTCCAGAGTGGGGGATGGTGTCAAAGGCTTTGGCAAGGTCTAGATAGGCTGTGTGGACCATCTTACCCTTGTCCATGGCTCTGGAAACTCAATCAAAGAAGTCAATCAGGTTCAGGAGACAAGCTCAGCCCTTCACGAACACAAACTGGGTGTGGTCCAGTGTTTGAAGGTTGCCAATGTCTTTGTTTATAAGTTCCATGATAATATTCTCCATGGCCTTGCAGATAAGGCTCATCAGACTGATGGGACAGTAGTTTCCAGGATCCAAGGTGGATCCCCCCTTGTGGAGTGGGATAACTGTAGCTCTGCGCCACTCAGTGGGCATGAAGCCTGAGGTGAGGCTATGATTAAACATGACACTTAGGTGAGTTGCCAGTTCATATTGTAGTTCATGTAGTACACAGCCCTGGATGTCATCTGGTCCCATGGATGCTGTAGTCTTAGCTTTGGAGAGTGCATTTTTTTACCTGTGTGGCCATTATTACCGGAATTTGGCAATCTTCCGGTATTGAGATGGGCCATTTAGGGGGTGAGAGGGGGGTGATGTTGGCACTGAATCGATCTGCCAGGATATTGGCAATATCCTTGGGATCAGTATATTTAATGCCATTCTATTTTAGCTCAGAGCAGATCTGAGCATTGCCATTTAGATTCTTGACATAGTTATAGAATGCCTTGTGGTTGTCTTTGGAATCTTTGGCAATTTTATTTTTGTAACTAGCTTTGGAGGATTTTATGAGGGATCTCAGTTTCTTACTGAGGCTGGTAAGGGAGTTTTTTGCATCCTGGGATTTTCCTCTCTTCTGCAACAGTTTCTTCCTTTTGTTGTAAAGTTTGTTTATGGCAGGGGACCACCAGATTGGCTTCCTTTTTTTGGATGAGAACATCTTGGTTCTATTTGGGATGGCACGATTCATGCATGAGTGGATGTGCTCATACAGTGCCTTAGTGTAGGATTCAGCAGTTGAACTTTCAGTTCCCGTCTGCATGGGTGTCATGAAGTTTGTCACTTCTGACTTGAGTAGCATGAAGTTGGCTTTGGAGAAATTTTTTATGGAGGTTTCCTTATGGAGTGGGGGTGAGATGTGGATGTTAAGCATGATTAGCTTATGGTCAGACCTGACTAACGAGGGGGTGACCATAGGTGTGGAGCATCGATTTCCCATGTTGGTAATGACCAGATCTAGGATATTGGAGCCCCTGGTGGGACTATGGATTAGTTGATCCAGGGCATTGGAATTTATGAATTCCAAGAACTGTTGGGCAAAGATGTTGGTACATGAGTAGTTTTCCCAGTTAATGGCAGGGTAGTTAAAATCACCCAGTATTAGGGTGTTTGGTTCTATCTTAATATTTTCTAGTATGTTTAGAAAGGTGTAGTGAGAATCTTGGTGTATGGTGGGGGATCTGTAGCAAGCTACAATTTGGATTGCAGTCTTACCTAGTGTTAGTTGCACCTGGAGAATTTCAGACGCATTGTGTTGGGCAACTAGCCTGGTGGTGTGAATATCCTTGGTGAATATTGACACTCCTCCAGCTTTAGTGTTTCAGTCCTGGTTTGGTAGTCGAAAATATGGCAAGAGTTGTAGCCTGGTATTGCAGGGGTGCTCTCCTGAGCCTTGAACCAGGTCTCAGTTACTGCACAGACATCGATGTTCTCCATTTTTAGGAGTGCCTCGAGAGAGTGCATTTTGAGGTTTAGACTTCTAGCATTGAGTAGCATTACCTTCAGATTTTGCATGCTTGTACCTGTTAGGGTGGTGGTTTTGTCCTTTGAAATTTGCCTAAAAAGGCACTATAGGGGTGGCAAGAGCCTTAGCCAGTAACCTGAATCCCAGGGGTGACAGGTGCAGACCATCTCTGGCAAAGCATCGTGGTCTGTCGATCATGTCATCCCAGGCAGACAGATACTGGATCTCCTTTGAATGACACCAGAAGCTTAGCCAATTGTTGAAGTCAATAATTTTGTCCTTATATTGTGGTATCATTCTGGGTGAAGGCAGGATGCTACTCAGAGCTAGGGTCATACCTGCCTGGGCCACATGATCCGAGAGCTCTTCCATGTCTCTCTCCATGTAGTCCAGGGAGGTACATTTCAAGTCATTCACTCCAACATGGACAATGACAGAGTCATATTTGTACTTGTTGTGGAGTGACTTGAGTGCATGCATTATGTGGTGGATCCTGGCACCCGACAGGCAGCTGACTGTAATTTTCTCCTTGTTCAACCTGGTGAGTGGGACAGTGTGCCGAACTATAGAGTCATCTATGACTAAAGTGTTAAGTATGTTGTCTTGCCTTAGGGGCTGTTGCTGGGTGGTACACTTATGTTGTGAACTATGTGACACTTTGGTTGTGATTGGTGTTTGTTTGAGTTTCAGCTTCAGAGGTCCTTGTTGCTTGGGAAGGTTACAGTTAAGGGCTTCTGCATATGTGGATTTAGTGTTGCTATATCTGGGTGTTGGTGGTGTGGGTTTAGAAGGGCTATGTGTTGCTTGAGGTGTTGTGTGGGTGTTAACCTTCTCCTCTTGACTGTCTAGAACAATCTTGGGTGGAGAGAGCTTTGCTTCCATTTTGGCTATGTAAGTGCATCTCTCACAGGTTGTAGTGTCGGATGGTAGGAGGAGAGGGTTGTCTGTGTACATGAGGCAATTGGGGCAACTGCTGCATTGTCCAAGTATGCCCAGATTCACCAGGTGGACAGGAGAAATCACTGGAAGGTGACCCTTGGACATGCCTGGTTTGGTGCTTTTTTTTTTTTTTTTTTTTTTGTAAAGTACAGGAGCTGGTTTCCCTTACCTTAGCAAGGTACATTGCAATTATAGGCTGTTTAGTGCCTACCATTAATTTCTCCTTATTAACAAAGAGAGTTGAGTGTTTGTATCAGTTTAAGGCTTCCTAGTGCTTTCCAGCAGCTATTAGAGCAAGTGCTAGTCACAGGGATGCTTAAAGGTAAGATGAAAAAAAAATGCACACTGCAGTGTGCACTAGAGAAGTTAGATGTGAAAGTAGATAACTTAAGTTTTACCTGTTTAAAAAGTTAAGGTTTAGTTGACAGTTGTTATTTTTAAAACAGCAAGATGGATTGAAAAGGGTGGTCACTTTTGTATTCTGGTACTATGGAATACAGTAGGATGGCCAATAAATTTAAATAGTTGAAGGGGAGGGATTTCAAAAATGATGATTTTGTGATTACTCACACAAGCCAGTGAAAGCAGAGAGGAAATGAGATATATGGTCAGATTAACATAAGAGGCAGTCAACTAGAAAGACAGTGGTATTTAACAAGACAACTGTAACTGTGTGGGAGGGTGGGAACAAATTTCTGCCTGACTCAGAAGAGACAGAGCTGTGGTCTTTTTTGAAGTTTTAATATGCTGTTAAAGCAGAATGCAAGTAAAACACAAGGTAAAGAAAACAATCCACAGTATTCAAAATATAAAAAGGCAATAAAGTAATACAAAATACAAAAAATAAAAGCAAACTAACCTTTCCTTCACAGCAAAGTGTAGCAGAGTCTGGATGAGCCTTTCTGGTAAAGCTCTGAGATGTTTTATGTTACCCCTTAAATAGAAGGTTTAGTTCCTAGCTCCACCCCTCAGTTCACAAATGATTAACCTTAAGTGACCTCTTCTATCTTGTGAATGAGTCCTTAATTGATCAGTTCTAATTTCTGCCTGACTCAGAAGAGACAGAGCTGTGGTCTCTTTTGAAGTTTTAATATGCTGTTAAAGCAGAATGCAAGTAAAACACAAGGTAAAGAAAACAATCCACAGTATTCAAAATATAAAAATGCAATAAAGTAATACAAAATACAGAAAATAAAAGCAAACTAACCTTTCCTTCACAGCAAAGTGTAGCAGAGTCTGGATGAGCCTTTGTGGTAAAGCTCTGAAATGTTTTATTTTACCCCTTAAATAGAAGGTTTAGTTCCTAGCTCCACCCCTCAGTTCACAAATGATTAACCTTAAGTGACCTCTTCTATATTGTGAATGAGTCCTTAATTGATCAGTTTTAATGTCTGCCTGACTCAGAAGAGACAGAGCTGTGGTCTCTTTTGAAGTTTTAATATGCTGTTAAAGCAGAATGCAAGTAAAACACAAGGTAAAGAAAACAAACCACAGTATTCAAAATATAAAAAGGCAATAAAGTAATACAAAAAAATAAAAGCAAAGTAACCTTTCCTTCACAGCAAAGTGTAGCAGAATCTGGATGAGCCTTTCTACTGAGCACGTCCAGTTGTCTTTTTCCAAGAATGGAAGTATAGATTAAACCAAGACCATCCAGAATTTGGTTTGCTGAACTGATTTGTTCAATTGATTGAGATCCAGAATTAGTCTCCAATCACCTGTTTCCTTTGGCACTAAAAAAAATATTGAGTACATCCTGGATCCTCCCTGGTGTGGTGGGACTGCTTGGATGAATCTTTTGTCAAGCTGTTTTTGAATTTAAGTAAGATCGCTGTGTCCCTGTGACTAGGTGGAATGTCTGGGGTTCTTCTTAGTCCTTTTGGTTCTTCTGAAAAAGGGATATTGTAACCTTTGGTTATACTCCTCTGCGCCCAATTGTCTGTAGTTATATCCTTAGCCAGGCCGATTGGTGCAGGGATAATCCCCCCTGACTGCCTCCAGAGGAAGGCAATTGGGCCTCCTTTCAGGAGTGTTGATAGCAGTTACTAGGTAAAGATTCCCTGGAACTCTGATTCTGCGGGCCACCTCTGCCTCTTGCATGGTGTCTTCCATTGTTACTCCCCCCTCTACTCCGAGGAAGTCATTGCCTTGTGAGTCCTGGAAAGGCCTTTGGGACTTCTTGAACCATAGCCTCCCACTTCTCTGGTTCCTGGAATAGAGCCATTGAGGAGTGGAGAAGCATACGCCCATGACAGAAAGAGGCTTCCCATCTTTCTCACATCTGGCCAGTATGTCTTATCCTTGGGACCAAACATGGATGTTCCATCAAATGGAGCATTGACTAAAGAAGACCTAAATGGCTCTGTGAAATCGCATAAGCACATCCAGGCATGTCTCCTAATGGCTACGCCAGAACCCGCTGCTGTTGTCATCCTTTCGGCACCATGTGCAATTAGCCTCATGGACGAATTGGAAATGGACTCAAGGGTTGTAAACTGAGCAGGTTCTTTGTCTCGAAATCCTTCAGCTACTGCTCCTGTCAGAGTATCTGATAGCTTTTTAATCAGATCTCTTTGAAGTCTCGTAAAATGTGCCATGTAATTCAAGACCCTGATAGCAAAGGTTGATGAAGTGTATACATGCTTCCCAAATCTATCCATTGTCCTAGACTCTTTATTAGGAGGATGGATGGTAGGACTTTTATCAGCAAGTTTCCTCCTTGGTGGCTGCCTCTACCACCATAGCATCCACAGGACTTCCCTTGGCCCAGTGTTGCTGATCCTGTGGGGCTAAAAGGATTTGGTCTGGTCTCTTTCAAATTGGCTTGATAGAGTCAACTACCTTTTAGGCCCACTGAGCAATCAATTTAATGAGATCAGCAGCAGGTGGAGATATCCAAGCAGTAGAGGGCAGGGCATGAAAAGCCTCTAGGTATACTGATTCCTACAAGAAAGGTTGGAGGGAAGTCCAGCCACTCCTTTGTTTTAGGACCTCTAGGATGTCCCCAAAGGAAACATCTTCAGGAGGTGACCAGAGGAACCTTCCCCTTTATTGAAATCAGTATCTTCTGTGAAGGACTCTTCCGGTGAGTGCAAGTGCTTCCTCTTGCACTTTCTCTTCAAAGGTACCTCTTCAGTAGGGTGTTCCAGAGAGGTAACTGAAGAGGACATAACTACTGAAGTTTGATCCCGGGGTTTTTCTGCCCTCTGTCCCAGGGAAAAGACAGGAGGAAGCTCCAGTCAAGGGGAAGGACATGATGTTTGGTCTGACAAGGAAGGCACAGACTGCTCACAAGGGATAAAGCCCTCTCCATGGCCTGCAAGGCAGGCCCCCCAGTAGAGAGACATGGCAGCTCAGAACTGAAATAGACTCCTTCAGAACAATGGTTTCACCCCACACTGAGGAGGCCACCGCCGAAGCAAGAGTTGAGCTTACATACTCCAAAGCACTGAGGGTTATGGAAGGTTCCAAAAAGATCAAAGTCAAATCCTGCCCCATGGAACCAGCAATGAAGCCCCAACCCAGGGAGGTCTCTGGATTTGACAAACATGAAGAACTCAGGGTAGCTATTAGTGCAAGAGAAAGAGCTCTGACCAGCACTGAAACAATCGAAGGTAGGAAGGTCAGTACAGGGGGCTCCAAAAGCTCAGCTGGAATGGAAGTAGACATGGTTCCAGATCCAACGTTGCTAGGAACCATAGAAGGAGTTAATCCCCTCTCCACAAGGAGCTGATCCCTCAGTCTCATAATATCAGAATCAGTTTGACTCTTGGTGCTCCAGACTGAAGAAACTAAAGGAGATCTGCATGGACATTTCCCCAAAAAAGCCCTGGGAGGGCAGTCCACAAAGGGATCCACTGTGGGTATCTGGTATGTGGTAATTCTTTAAATGAAAACTCCTTCGGTTCCAGGGATTTGGTCGACATTGAAGAGGAAGAGTCTATAACTGGCATTGGTGCCGATGTAGTCGGTGCAGAAACTGGTACAGATGGCACCAAAGATTGAGTCACTTGACCTACCAGTTCCGAGGAAACTCTAGGAACCATGGGAGCCTTGGCCATTTTAACTGGCGGTTCTAAAGAACATGTCAAAACCAACTGATGTCTTTTCTTAGACTTACATGAAGAAGAAGAAAGTGAACTTGCATCCGTTTTGGGACCAGATAAGGCCTTGTCAAAGTCTGGTTTTAGTAGACCCTTCAGGATAAGCTTATTTCTGTGGTTGACAAGTGCCCTATGGCTAAAATGGTGACAAATTGCACAGTCTTCTTGCAAATGTACAACCCCTAAACAATAGACACAAAGAGTGCACCATTTGGAGTTAGGAAGCTTCCTATCACATTTCTGGCAACTTTTAAAACCAGAAGTTGGTTTAACTGGCTTCTCTGCCATGGCAAAAAAGGGCACGCGCACACACAGAGAGGACTGAAAAGCTAAAGAAAAATTTTTTTTTCCTAAACTAAACTAAAGACAGGAAGGTAGTAACAACAATAGTACTTAAGAAATACCAGTAAGGGTAAAGGGAAGAGTACCAACAATGGTATGTAAGAAATTACTGAAATTGTAGATTAATGAAAGAGGTCACACGCACACAAAACAAACTATATAATAGAGGAGTAGGTAGTTGAAAGAGGAAAGACAACATAGATATAAGAAAAATGTCAAAAACTTACAGATTTAGAAAAAAGTAGCTATTGCTCGAGAGCTCAAAGGAGAGAACGTGGCTGGCATTATAAAGTGGCAAATGAGATCTGAGGTAATCTCGTGAGGAGGATTATGGGTAGAGTTTAGCTCGAGAGGTTTTGGAAGATGCGAGCTGGAATAATGTCGGGTCACAGTCAAGTATTAGGTGAAGATTGACAACATCAGACTGGATATTACCCAGTTGGACTTTTCTAGTAAACAGAGAAATAAATATGTAAACAAATAAAATTGAAGATGTACATAATGTTGTGTGTTTAAGTTAATAGGTTATGGGGGTGGGCTGTGGTGTTTTTGAGGGTTATCATTAAAACAAAACATCTTGTAAAATGTGTCATAGGTTCAAATTCAGATATCAAGAAACAACTGTTTAAGAGATTAACCTGCCCAATATTAGTGGGTGCAGGTAACATAAAAGCTGGAAACAGGCATTTAAAAAAGCTGTTATATATAATAGGTGGGAATATCATAATGACTATACTAAACATATCACTTTAGAATGCAAATGGCCTCACAGTTACAGACAAACAGGAAAGAGTACTGGATTATATTAAGAAATGCAAAGTGCAAATAGCAATGCTACAAGAGAAACACTTGGAAAGAAGTATGTGTGTGAATTTGATAAAGAAAGGATTTCAGGAGGGATATTCAGCAGAGCTTCAGGAGAAAAAGTAAACAGGGAGTACTTATACTAATTGCTAGAGGACCTCCAACAGTGACAGAAGAGGAAAAAAAGATAATGGTAGATTTGTTGTAGTAAGAGTCTACTGGCAAAGAAGAAGGACCACACTGGCATGGATTTATATTCCACCTAAACTACTATTATAGAGCTTTAAAATTTTTGGGGAGAAATTATCAGCATTCAGCAGGGAATGTTACTTAAAGGTGGGAGTAGAATTTAATTTGCAGCAGTGAAGATATGTCCCGGGGGACCTTGATGCGAACATAGAACAGGGTAGATTTCTGAAGATATCTATTCCCACCTTTCCTGTAACTAGTCTAGTCCAGGTACAGATTTTGCTGTATCCAGGACTGTTTGTAAGCTTCTGAGCCCCTCAAGTCTTTCTGTGTTGGAGGGAAGCCTTCTAGCTTATCAGTGAGAGTGGTAAGCACCAGGTAGCCTATCTACCACAAGAGGAGTGGTTTCTGGCCCAGAAATTGTAGCTTATTGGACATTTGGGCAGTTTTTTCCATCTTCTTCAACTTTCTGGTTTAAAAAGCCCGCATCTGCGCTTGTGTGCTACCTTTCCTGTAACTAGTCTAGTCCAGATACAGATTTGCTGTATCCAGGACTGTATGTAAGCTTCTGAGCCCGCAAGCCTTTCTGTGTTGGAGGGAAGCCTTCTAGCTTATCAGTGGGAGTGGTAAGCACTAGGTAGGCTATCTACCACAAGCGGAGTGGTTTCTAGCCCAGGAATTGTAGCTTATTCACCGTTTGGGCAGTTTTTACATCTCTTTCAACTTTCTGGTTTAAAAGCCAACATTTGCTCTTGTTTCCTGCCTTTCCTGTAACTAGTCTAGTCCAGATACAGATTTGCTGTATCCAGGACTGTTTGTAAGCTTCTGAGCGATGCCAAAGTCTGCTCTTCAATTTTTCCATTAGATCTGCTAGTTCTCTCCTCTCCTGCACTTTTACTAGTTTAGTACTTTACCAGACTTCTTGTAGCACACAAAAGTGCTACCCACACTACACGTTCTACAAGAAAACAGCTCTAGTACTTATTATTAATGCCCACCCATCCAGGCATGTCTAAAGGTCAGTTCCCTGTGCTTTCTCCTATTAACCTGGTGAACGTGGGCATCCTGAGGCAGTGTAGCAACTGCCTCATGTACACTGACAAACTTCTCCTCTAACTTTCCAACACTTAGACTTGTGAGAGATGCATTTATATATCCAGATTGGAAGTCATGAACTCCCCAGCCAAGACTGGAATAGCTGATCAATAGGAGAAGGTCAACACTTGCACCACACCACGTGGAACACTTAGCCCTCCAGAACACACACCAGCAATGCCTTCACATAAAAACACAAATCATACACCTACCTTTGCGGAGGCTCTCAATGAACATCTACCCAAAGAGCAGAGACCTTCAAGGCAGAAATGCACTTGCGCACCACAATACAACACTAGTCATGAGAGACACAACTCTCAAACAGTCTGCAACTCAAACAAAGCTCCTAAGGCAAAACAGCATGCCCAACACACTAGTCATAGGTGACTTGATAGTGAGACACACTGATGTCCCACTCACTAGGTTAAATAAGGAATAGTAACAGTCAGCTGCCTGTCAGATGCTAGGATCCACCACATAATGCATGCACTCAGGTCCCTCAATAACAGGTGCAAATATGACTCTCTCATTGTACATGTGGGTGTGAATGACCTGAGATGTACCACCCTGGACTACATGAAGAGAGACATGGAGGAGCTCTCGGATTATGTAGCCCAGGCGGGTATGACCCTAGCCCTGAGCAGCGTCCTACCATCATCCAGAATGATACCACAGTACAAGCAGAAAATGATTGATTTCAACAATTGGCTAAGTTTCTGGTGCCATTCTAAAGGGATTCAGTATCTGTCTTCCTGGGATGACATGATTGACAGACCTCGACGCTTTGCCAGATATGGCCTGCATCTGTCACCCCTGGGCTTTTGGATACTGTCTAAGGCTCCTGCCACCCCTTTAGTGCCATTTTTGGGTGGTGTTCCAAAGACCAAATTACCACCGTAACAATTACAAACAAATGCAATCTGAGGGTCATGCTGCTCAGCGCTAGAAGTCTAAATCTCAAAATGCACTTGCTCAAAGTACTCCTTACAATGGAGAACATCAACATTTGTGCTGTAACAAAGACCTGGTTCAAGGCAGCAGAAAGAACCCCTGCACTACCAGGCTATAACTCATTCTACACCTTTCTGGCCCAGAACTTGGACTGAAACTCCGAAGGTGGTGGTGTTTCCATATTCATAAAGAATTTGCATACCTCCAGACTTGGTAGCCCAATATAATGCATCTGAGATACTTCAAGTGCAGCTAACATTGGGTAAGACAGCAATTCAGGTCGTAGCCTGCCATAGGTCCCCAACCATGTCCCAAGACTCGCACTCCACTTTCCTAAGCACCCTGGAGAATATTAGGGCCCAATCTAATACTCTCAAACTGGGCAACTTCAACTACCCCTCCATTAACTATGAAAACTACTCATGTACCAATGCACTTGCCCAACGTTTCCTGGAATTCATTAATTCCAATGCCCTAGACCAGCTCATTCTTACCCCTACTATAGGTAAAAACATCCTTGACCTAGTCATTACTAACAAGGGTGACCATTGCTCTTCACCAATACTCAACTCCTCTCTGGTTAGATCCGACCACAAACTAATCACCTTGGAAATCCACATCCACCCTGCCCCCCGACAAAGGTAACCACCATGAAAAACTTCTCCAAAGCTAACTTTGGGCTCCTAAAAACAGAGGTGGTTAACTTCATGGCACCCATGCAAATGGAGCATAGTTGCATGACTGCCAAATCATACACCAATGCACTGTATGAACACGTACACAAATGCATGGATCTCGCCATACCTCATAGAACCAAGATGCTCTACTCCAAAAAAAGGAAGCCAATCTGTTATAAACAAACTCTACAACAGAAGGAGGAAACTGAAGCAGAATAAAGTGAAGTCCGAAGACTGGAAAAACTCCCTTATCAGCCTCAACAAAAAGTTGAGATCCCCCATCAAATCCTTTAAAGCTAGCTATGAAAACAGAATTGCAGCAGATAGTAAAGACAACCACAAGGCCTTCTATAGTTATGTAAAGAATCTCCTTGGTAATACCCAGATTTGCTCTGAGCTGCTGCAGAATGGTACCTCATATACCGAGACAAAAGATATTGCCAATGTACTAGCCGACAGATTCAGTGCCAACTTTACCCCCCCAAAGGACCAATCACAATACCAGTAGATTGCCAGGCACCCAGTATTACTGCTGCACAGGTTAAAACAGCACTGTCCAAGACCAAGAATACAACTTCTATTGGACCTGACAATATTCCTGACTGTGTTCTACATGAACTACAGAGTGAACTGACACCTCACCTGTGTGCCGTGTTCAGTCACAGCCTCAGCTCAGGCTTTGTCCCTACCAAATGCCACACTGCTACAGTCATCCCTCTACACAAAGGAGGAGTGACTACAGACCCTGGGAACTATCGCCCCATTAGCCTGATGAGTCTGATATGCAAAGCTATGGAACGCATCATCATGGACCTAATAAACAAGGATACAGGGAATCTTCAAACTCTGGATCCTACACAGTTTGGTTTTGTGAAGGATAGATTATGCCTGCTCAACTTGGTCGACTTCTTTGAGTCAGTCACCAGAGCTGTGGATGAAGGCAAGGTGGTTCATGCAACCTACCTTGATCTGGCCAAGGCCTTTGATACTATTCCCCACTCAGGAATTATAGAAAAACTCACTAAGCTAGGCATCAGCCCCTATACGACTAGGTGGGTTGCAAACTGGCTCTTAGATAAAAACAGTGTGAAAGTAGCTGATTCCAAGTCAGACTGCCAACCAGTCAAAAGTGGAGTCACACAGGGGTTGGTCCTGGGTCCTCTCCTGTTTGGTATCTACTTCTCTGAAGTCCAGGCCAACACGAAGGGACTCTGGCTTACAAAGTTCGCAGACGATTTTGCAAGTTGGGAGCTATTATTAACTCCCCAATTGATGTTAACATCCTACAGAAAGGCCTCAATGAGACCAACGACTGGTGTCAGAACCATTGCCCTAAGCTCAATGCTAAAAAAATGTGTTGTCAGTGTCGTCATCCCCCTTGGGAAAACCCCGGTTCCCTTGAATTACCACATCAATGGTAGTCCACTGAATACAGAAGGCATTACAAGAGATTTGGGAATACAGGTTGACAGCAACCTCTGTTTTGACCACCACATTGCCACTGTGGTCAGAAAGTCCTTCTATATGGCACATCTAATTACTAAGGGTTTTGCATCCAGGAAGAAAGAGATCATTGTCTCCCTCTACTCTTCCCTCATTAAGCCAATCACTAAGTACAATGCCCCATTTGGCATGTACCTCACTAGACACCTGCAACAACTGGAAAGGCCACAAAAGTACCTCACAAAGAGGATCCTAGGCCTTAAACACTTGTCCTATATGGACAGACTCAAAAACTCCAATTATTCTCCGTCTCATATCGCCTACTTAGAGGGCGATCTCTGCTTGACTTACAAAGCCATGTCTCACCCAGCTCTGTTAGAAATACTATATCTAAAGAAATCCCAATCCCTCCACACCACACACACTCTAGAGACCTTAACTTCATTACCACAATCAACAGAACATGCTGGAGGGACTTTCTGCATGCCTACGTATGGGGACTCCCATCCGTCCCTATTGAAGCAGTGGCAAGACTTGAATATAGGCCTGGGCTTTGATTATGTGAAGTTACTTTTGAACTATTTTTCTCCACTGGAGACTGACCTCCGTGCTAGAACTGATGTGCTTTATCAAAGGTTAGTTGATAATTTCAGCTCAGATTATTGCATAGAAAAACTCCAACTAACATTTACCCAGGTTAAATCTTTTGGTGAGAGACTGTGTAAGACCAAACAGCATAAATTAAGGAGAGATCTGTTGGATTTCCAAAATGGTCATGTCTTTGTATGGCCTAGGTACCAAGAAGGTCAGGCCAAGTCTATGCAGTATGTACAGGAACATAGTAATCTGGCAGCAAGTGTTGTATCTACTAATAATCTGTTTCAACAGCTTAATAACTCTGAGTTTATTCCACAGTCAGTGGTTTCCTCTAACAGGGTGAGTGCTTTAGACCCTATAGATTTTCCAACCACAGACACACCTCCACCTAATCAAGAGGCCATGCAAGGCTATAAGAATCCAGGAGCTATACCTAAAAGCAGCTGTACACCAGGCACCTCGAATCCATCTTTTTTACCTTATCAAAGGAAGTTTGCCCCAGCTCAGGGAAGATCCAGCAGCAGGGGACCAAGAAACGGAAGTCTTCAGAAGAAGGGAATATAGTCAACAGAAGAGCCAGGCATTGACTCTTGTGTTTAATTTTTCTAGCTATAATATGGACACAGCTATGCATAGCCTTCTTAACAGAGGACTTACATTTATTCCACAACTAAAACATCATTAGAGGACACTCTTTTGGACTTAAGATTATTTTGTAGACGAGTTTGTCTAAAGTTGTTTTTCCGGCTGATGATACCAGGATGAGTGGGGTAACTAAATCGTAACATACTTAAAAATAATAGTACCTTTATACCTCCTATACATCCTATGGTGCAATGTTTTCTAGATCTATGCGAAAGAGATTTCTATACATTGTTTTCTCTAGCATGTAATAACACAAAAGGAAGATTTTGCAATCTCAATAGGGACGAGTTTCAAGCCCTGGTTAAATTGAGAAGTGATGATAATCTGATTGTGAAACCTGCTGATAAAGGGGGGGGTGTAGTTCTGATGGATGTGGATGACTATGTGAATAGCATGAGATTGCTATTGTTGTCTGATCACAATACCTATAAGCACATCACTGCACAGCAGGTCTCTTCCATTATACTAACAGTTCATGCAAATGTATATGATCTATTATTATGTAGACAAATTAGTGTTGAAATGTATGAATACTTGTTAATATCTGACCCCGTTATTCCCATAGTCAAGGGACTCCCCAAGATCCACAAAGAGATTTGGCCTGTTCCGATGAGACCTATTGTAGCAGGTGAGGGGTGGGTTACTGCCATATATCGATCTTTTTGGAGAGCCTCCTACATCCAGTAGTGAGTAATTGTCACACCATTCTTAGTGACACTTACCAACTTATAGATAGCCTTAAGGGCCTACATTTAGAAATGAAGGACACAGAGTACCTCCTCATAACCATGGATGTGGAAAAGCTCTTTACCTCTATCCCTAATGATATAGGGATACAGTACATTAGAGAGCTTCTGCATAAAGAAACACAATATACAAATGATAGAATAATACTGATAACTCAGCTTCTTGACACAGTGCTTAACAACAATGTGTTTATTTTTGAAAATGACTATTATCTACAGGCATGGGGGGTTGCCATGGGCACCCCCTGTGCCAATAGTTATGCTAATTTGATGGTCTACTGGTGGGAAAAGTTGTTCCTGTTTACCCACGAATCTTCTAGATACATAAGATACTATAGAAGGTTCGTGGATGACATACTTAGTTTGGGAAGGTACGTCAGATAGTTTTCATCATTTCCTTGGTTATCTACAAACCACAACAGACTTTTTGAGGTTTACAGTGGAGATTTCAAGTTATGAAGTCAATTTCCTTGACGTCACGCTCAGGTTGACAAAAGAGGGTGAAATAGTGACCAGGATTTACAGGAAAGCTGTATGGAAGAATGCATTGTTAGCACCAGATAGCATGCACCCAACCTATACCTTTCGTGGCATAGTCACTAGTCAATTTATAAGAGTATCTAGACTATGTCAAAATAAAGATGATCTTTTGAATGAAGTTAATAATATGGAAACCCTGTTTAGGGATAGGGGTTATGACATGACTATGGTTAGAAGGGTAAGAAATGAAATTTTTGGAGTTTTAGAACATGATGCTAGTCCGGTGTTCCATATTAAGAATGGATGTAGGATGGGAGCCACTATGGGCCCCAATATCCGTGGAAAAAGGCTTAGTTATGTCATTAAATTCACCAATGAAGTGGAAAGTGTAAGAAGTGTGATTAGGAAGCACTGGAATGTCCTTCGTAAATAAAGAAATTAGCAAGATCGTGGGACCTGCACCAACATTTTGCTATAGGAATTGCAATAATCTTAAGAGGCAACTATGTAATGATCGGCAGGTCACGAATATAAGGAAATCCACTAGTCTAATACTAGGGGACCTGGTCAGGAAAGGAACATATCCTTGTTTACACTGCCCAAGGTGCAAGAGCATTAGTAATATACAGACTTATCAACATCCCAGTATGAATTTTGTTTTCAAACCCAAGTACTATGCTGACTGCAATACCAAAATGTGATTTACTTGGCCACCTGTTCTTTTTGTACAGCATTTTCGTGGGTCTAACCAAGAGAAGGCTAAGGGATCGTATCTATGACCACCTTTATGAGATCCGCAAGCAGGATGACACTAATGCTTTGGCCAGGCATATTAAAGAGTGTCCCTCTCATTCTTTCACTTTTAGGGTTTTGGACATAATCATTCCAACTTTAAGAAGAGGTAGTATTGAACAAAGGTTGGCTAGAGCCGAGTTACACTGGATCTTAAAACTAGCGGCACATAATTCTCCAGGGCTGAATGGCTTTATCTCTATTAAACCGATGTTGATTGAACGTAAATAAAGTTGGTTCTTGCTATCTAGAATTCTATAGCGCATACTTCCCTAGTAGTTAGGATATTAAAAGTGGGTATTATCCCCTTTTTTTTTTTTTTTTTCCTCTTAATTTGTGGTTAGCCAACTGGGCATTTCCTTTATCTATAGCTCTATAGGAGTGTGATGTATAAGCATTTAATGCTAGGGACATCTTGTCACCTTGGAAGTTGTTGTTTAACATTACAGTATATGCATTACTAAACACCATTAATTTTATACCAGGGCACGTACTCCCTATATTATAGATGTTTACGATGGAATAGATAAGTATAGTACTTAGTTATTCAGGTCATATATACAGGTTTTATATTTTAATTTTTATTTCATTGTTTATTATATTTTATAGTAAGGGCATGTCTTAACATGATAGAATGGCGTTTTGAGATTAGCCCTTGGTCTGTTATATATACATATGTAGCAAGGGTATGTTTTAGTTGGATAGAATGGTGTTTTGAGTAACCCTTCATCCTATATATCTATATTTGTCTTGGTATATAACCCTGCATGTTCATTTGGGGTGACACTCCTCCACCATGAGATGTAGGATTAGAACTGCCCCTTTGAGTTCAGCTACACTGATTTACAGGAATAGTTTTGATGTCCAAAGGAAGCATTATGGAGATGTCGTTTGAATAAATATCTTGCCATTGTTGTCCCATAAGGGTATATAGTTACACATACATTTTTATACCATAGATATATTTTATATCTGTTGCTTTGTGAATATGTGGTTATGTTTGTTTTATGATTTATATGCATGTGTATAGTATATTCCCTAAACATGATGTGTAGTATACTACTATTTAAATTTAGTGGTAAAAACAGCACTTTCTTATAGGTTCTTGTTAATTTTTTAGACACACAACACGTTCTATGTTTCATGTAAAATAAGTATCACTAGGATAGTAATGCTGAATTAATTGTGTATTTTGCAACATGGTTTATCCTAGTACATATGAAATAGTTTGTAGTTCGTGTAAATATACAGATATTGCTTTTACTTCATTACTAGAGAATTAATATATGTGTTTATAGCGGTTCTGGTTTTACACTGATATATATATATTCCCTCATATATATTTTATATATTTTTTTATGTTTATTTACTGAAATTTATATGTGGGACATAAAATTTTAGTAATAGAAAATATACATCTTTATAGGTCTTACGCATGGTGGGTAGGATCAGTATGAAGAATGTATTTAAATGCTGGACCTATATTAAATTTTCTTAGTTCCCGGTCTCTATGGTCTTGCTTTAGGACCGTGGGGACAACTTTTTAGGTCAGGAGGAACTCCCTACTGAGAATCCAGACATGTGACCTTAATAGCGAATAGGATGATGTTTAATTTGCAATGGCAAACAGTTTGTTGATGCTTCTTCGGTGCAGCTTTTTTACCGATGGTGGAACTGTCTTAAATAACTTGCATTGTATAGATTTTCTTACAATTAAGGTAAGGGATTCTAGCTATGTTTATATGAGTTAAGAGACAAGGAACACCATGATAGTACTTTGATGAAAGAACTCTCAGTCTGTGAGGGATGTGTTCTCATTTCTGAATGTCATTTGCCAAGTTGTAATGCTTTTGTTCAAAATATGCACTTTTGAATTTTGAGCTTGTAAATGCATTTTTTATGTCTGAAGTCTGCAGCGTTTTGTTTAGTCAGAGGGTTTTGGTAATGCTTTGAAATATTTTGTGATGAGTGTGAGTGCTGCACTTTAGAAAATGAATTGGATTGAATTTAAACTGCATTTGAATGTAATGATGGCTTTAAATTGATGAAAGGCAATTAAGCTTCATTTTAAATTAATGAGCCCGCCAAAAGTTGTTTAGTATAAGTATTTTGGAATCATTTTATGACATTGTATCTGATGAAGCATAGTTTAACTATGCGAAAGCGCTTATTCTCTGTTTCCAATAAATGAAATTTTTTACATATTTCCATCGTGGATATTTTCAGTGTGTAAGGAGCTTGAGTTGGGACTACTCTATAGAAGGATTTACTCGTGGTGACTGTTCTCACTTTTTGGACTTCATTACTACCTCTTCTTGTTTTTGGTGAGAACGTCTTCGGTATTGAGTTGTGTTTTCTACTTTTACTTAATCAACAGAACATGCTGGAGGGACAGGTTCATAACCCAGAGACTGTCCATGCTATGGAATAGACTTCCCATACATGTCAAGCAGAGCACCTCACTGGCCCTCTTCAAGAGAAGTCTTGATGAGTGGATGGGAAATAGAAAATTTACCCTGGGGATCACTCCAGTAGCTCTACTCGACACAGGCACTGGGAACTAAGGTTAGGTGCCACGATAATCCTATGAGCTTGGCTTGTAAAGGCTCCAGGGGCCTTAGCCTAGTACACACCTATGAACCTATATTTGGTATTGAAGATGCAAATTCAGTGGTAGGAGAATTTACTCATTACTCCACAAGGTATGGTAAGTAGGCTACACTAGGCAGAAATTGTATTTCACAGGAATGTGCATTTAATTGAAAGCTTCATCACACATATCATGCACCACTAACAGCTATGATTAAAATGCAGTGTAAAGATGTAAAAATAAGACACTGGCTTAAGATACTGGCTCTTCCCCAGATACCTGTTAAAAAGAGAGGAATTTATGGAATGGGTGGGGAAAATTATTCAAAAGTTATTAGGAAAGTTTGAAATTTCTTCAGAAGTTATGGCTAGAGAGTGGGATAAAATGAAAGTGGAGTTTATAAATAAGGTAGAAATAATAGAAAAAATACGGTTAAGAAGTAACAGGAATTGTGTAGAGAGTTGATAAAGGTTAAAGTATTACAGAATAATGGGAATTTCACGGAACAAGAAGAGGTGCAATTGCAGTGTGCTAAAGAGAACATAAGAGAGTTTAGAAAGATTGCTGCTAAGCAACATTTTTTTTTTTGATAACTCCAGATTACAAAAACCTTTAGAACAAAGACTTAGGCAACAGAAAGTGGAAAGGGTTGTTGCAAAACTTAGGTAGCCTATAACAAGATAAATAACCAGAGATCCTGTAGAGGTATGAGATATTTCTGAAAGTTTATGAAAATTGGTATAAAGCATAAGAACATGGAAAACAAGAACAAGCACAAATGGAAATATTTATGTAAGACTTAAGTATGCCAAGGTTAGAGTTAGATGAGGCTCAGCAATCAACAGTTAAGACCGGAGGAGATGATTTAAAAATTGTTGCCGTACAATCAGTTTACAGGAAAGTCTAGAATAGATGGTATTCCTGTGGAGCTTTGTAGGCTAGGAGAGAAGAAATTAATAAAGATCTGGAAGATTTTGTTTAACGGTGGTTTAAAAGGAGGGGAAGCACCAGCATCGTGGAAGAAAGCTGTGATGGCTATAATACCTAAAAGATGGTAAAGACCCAACAGAGCCAGCTTCATATAGGCCCATTTCAATTTTAAACCATGATTAGAAAGTGTTTATGTCTATAATAGCTAAAAGAATGGCAAAGGTGTTGCCAAAATTAATAGATATGGATTTGTGTGGTTTTGTGGAAGGGAAGCAAACATTTGACAACATTAACAGTCGCCTCACAGTAAGACACTGTCCGATTCAATTCTCAGCTAGAGCGTCTTCTGCGTGGAGACATGTGTGAATGGGCATACCTTCGTTGAAGGTTGTGCGTCAGAGCTGGCAACTCAGTATGTAAAAATTTACTGCCAATCATTAGCGGACTGGAGTTCCGCTGTGGCGACCCCTAACCGGGAAAAGCCGAAAGACACAACAACAGAACAATGATTATCCAGAGTGAATCAGAATGTATGAAAATACCATTGTTATTGAGGTCGATGTAGGAAAGGATTCAACAGAGTAAACTGGGATCTTATGAGTAGAGCAGTGGAAGCGTTTCTATTCCCCAATATAATAATCAGGTTACTTAGGAGGATATATGATGAGTGGGGGCAAAAATTGAAGTGAGAGGGTTCCTTTCTGACATGTTATTTCTGAACAGAGGAACCAGGCAAGGGTGTCCTCTTTTCATAGGTAGGTACTAGGCTATTGGCCCTTGGGCCTATACAAGCCTAGCCAAAAAGGTACCCTGGCGTTCGCCACCCAAGAAAATTATTTTCCTGTGCCCCTGTCAAGCAGAACCACAGAAGTGATCCCCAGGGTGAATTTCCTATTACCCATCCAATCAAGATTTTTCTTGAAGAGTGCTAATAAGGAGCTCTGTTTGACATAGATAGGTAGTCTGTTCCAGAGTATGGGAAGTCTCTGGGACAATTTTTCAGTTTTGCATTCAATTTCCCTGTCCTTTGCTGACGTTCTTGCTCAGAGTCTGCCTGTAATGTTACATCATCTGCATACAGCAACTTTGTTGATCTGTCCCCTCCGACCTTTTTGCTAATGTAGTCCATCACCAGTATGAATAGCAGGGGGCTCAGAGCTGGACCCTGGTGCACACCCACTTCCACTGGGGATGCCTCTGTGAGACCGAACACTGTTCATACTTGAGTCATTGGTCCTTGCACATAGCCTGCACTAATTTTACCAATGTTTCTAGGACATTAAATCACCACAGTACTGCCCAAATCAGCTTTCATGTGACCTTGTTATATGCTTTCTCCAAGTCTATGAATGCCCAGTTGGACTCTTTCTTTACCTCTAGCTTCTTCTCAACTATCTGTCTCACTGCAAACATCAGATCAGTTGTGCTGCATCCTGATCTGAATCTGAACTGCTCACCTCCCATTTTACTTTCTACTACTCTGCTTATCTGTTTATCAGTCACCTTCTTCAGAACTTTAATGCAATGTGACAGGTGTTTGATGCCTCTGTACTGTCCACAGTTGTGGATGTCCCCTCGTTCTTGTACACTGGCATGACTATGTTTATTCTCCAGTCATCGGGGATATGCCTTACTGTCCACACTGATATGAGTACCCTCAGAAATCATTTTGCCCCTATCTCACCCAGCATCTTTATCATATATGCTGTTACCTCATCTGAGCCTGCTGCTTCGCCTGACTTCATTTTCCTTAGCTCTATTCTTATATTTTCTAGGGTGGTCTCTTCTTCTCTTGTTGTAAGCTGTGTCTGGGGTAGTACAGCTTCTGTGGGGTTTTCTTCATTCAGAAGCTTCTGGAAATACTCCTTCCATCTCGATGCCTTTGATGTCTTGTGTACTGGTGAGCAAGTTGTTGCTAGCATCCCTTATGATATATGTCTGACTGTCTTATTTATCTTGCTGTCTTTGCCTTGCAACCTGATACAGTTTCTTTGTGCCACCTACTGAGTCACTTTCCAGAAGCTGTTAGAGTGCCTCCAGTGTTGCAACTCCTTTCTTAGCTTCTTTGTTAGCCACCAGGATTCCTTCTTAGCCTGGTTGATCTTTTTTGTCTCCCACTTTTTCCTGCACTCCTTTATTTTGATGACTTCCTGTACTTCTGCATTCCACCACCAGCTTTCCTTATTACCTTATTTTCATACCTGTCTCAGCCACATATCTGCTCAGTAGTCCACACACACATGTTGTTTTGACGCACTGACATTCTTCTTCAGGTCCACCTATTTCCTCCTCTTCTTGAGGTGCTAGAGTCCTGAGTCATTCCTTGAACCATGGTGCTTTCTCTTCAATCAGTTTCCAGGTCTTCAGCCTGTTCTCTATTGACCGTAGAGCCTTCTCTAACCACTGCTTGCAGCTGATTGTGGCAACCAGTGGTTTATGCTGTGGGCTGACTCTTTGTGGATGACTTTGCAATCATTGATTCTACCCCAGTGACCTTTCTTTACTACAAGGACATCTACCTAAATTGCATGTTGGCTACTGTTGTATGTGATCATGTGACACTGTCTCTTTCTGAACCATGTGTTGGCTACTATCAAGCCATTAGCCAGACAGAAGTCTAGAATGGCCTCTCCTTCTTTATTCCTGTTGCCCCACCCATAAGGACCCAGACAGTCCTCATATCCTGTTCTTTCTGTCCCAATACATGCATTCAAGCCCGTTATCAACATCAATTCATGTTGTCCTACTTTATCTAGTAGGCCCTACAACTGCTGTCTGAATGCAGTCTTTTCCTCATTGTCACAACCCTGCAGTGGGGCATTATGAATACTGCCCTACCATTACACGGAGTCTGATTGCCATGAGTCTGTCAGTAATTCTTCTGATGAATTCTGGTGATATCCCTCACTACCTATGAAAGTCTCTCTCTCATCACAATATCCTCCTCCTCCTGAGTGGCTGCACAGTCCTTCCAACTAGTGCCTTAGATAGATAAGATGTCCAGCCTCATTTGTATCATCATGTCATCTACTTCCAAGCTGCATCTTGTCAGTGAACCAACATTAACTGTAGCAAATCCAGTTCATGTTTGGCATGTTGATTGGTTTTACATCCAGCTTTCACTCAACACACCTATCAGGCTGGGCAACTACACCACAGCTTATTGAGCCAGGGCTGCTAGGCTTTATGGCAGGCACACACTGGCCAAGGGCACCCTCCCACCATTAACATGGGTTCCTGGCATAAGTCAGTTCCTTAACCCACCTATCACTGGCAAACATGCATGCCTATGTGACTCCATTAGTCAACATGACCAAATCACACACCACTAGCTCTGCCACGACACACAGTCTGTGATCCATGTTCTCCTTATCTTGAGGATACTGCCCACCACAGTAGATGCCCAAAATGTTTTTTCTGTACAACTCTTCCCCCTATAAGGCACCATGTAGAGTCTGTGCTGCTGCCTACAGCTCCATTCATTGGTGAGTGTGAGATGGAAACACTCAGCATGTTTTTTGTATGTGGGAGGAACCCCACAGAGACACAGGGGAACATGCAAACTCCAAACAGGCATTATCAGGTCAGGATTTAACCTTGTACCTTGTGAGGTCTTAACCATTATACCAACGGGTCTATATTAGAACACCGAACGTTCAAAATTTTGAGTGTTCGAATATCGACCCGTTTTCAGCGAACGCTGAAAATATCGAAGAAACAGAAGACCAAATTTTTTCCTAGGGAAATAATTTGGTTGTCTGTTTCTGTTGCTTCGGTATTTTCAGCGCTGTGATGGAAATTTACGGGTCAGGTTCAGCTAAGTGTGCGATTGTGTGGACGTGAGGGTTAGGACGGGGTAGGTGAGTTAGGGTTAGGGTGCGGGTGAGGTGACTGTGCGATAGTGACGGACCTTAGGATTAGGGTTTGGGTTAAGGTAAGTGGATAGTTAGTGGTGTATGCATAGTTTAGTGTAAGAGTTTAGGTGTATGTGTGCGGATTGCTGTTTGTTTGGTGTGCTTGTGTTGTGTGTATGTGTTTTGGAACAGCAAATTTTTTCCCTAGGAAAAAGTTTGCTGTTCTGAATGTTTGATGTTTTCAATTTTTGATTCCTAGGGTTCAGTATTAGAACACTCAACATTTTGAATGTTCGGTGTTTTGATATAGACCCTATACCAACTATGCATGTCCAAGGCAGGAAAGACATTGGTCTTGAGTTGTATTTTGCCATCACCCAGAATGCCGTTATTCAAAGAAAAGATAATTGCCCTTAATAACTGGCCATGTAGTTGGTGTTGTTCTAGGGGATTTTGGTATGTGTCATCTTGGGGTGAGATGGCTGACAAGTTTTCCTGCTTTTCCTGGGATGGCCATCACCTCTCTTACCAAAACCTTTGAATTCTGTCTAAGGTCTTTGCTGTCCTCATAGTGCCTTTTTATGCAGAGTCAATCTGACAGGCATTCAAAACTAGTAAATTCTAATTTGGAACTCATTAATGTGGCTTTGCTCAATGCCAGGAGTTTTAATGAAAAAATGAAGCAAATATGACTGCTGTAGATAAACTATACAAACTTCACAAGCAAAATAAAACATACCAAACTTTATTCTCACAGAGAAAAAATATGGTATATATTATTTTGCTTGTAAAGCTTGTATATATATGTGTATATATATATATATATATATATATATATATATATATATATATATATATATATATATATATTTTTTTTATCTGTGACATTCATTTTTGCTTGCTTGGATTTTTTTGACAGTTGTTTCTGCTGTTTTAACAAACAAAGTGAACACATGCATATACGTATAGTTACAGAAACATGGTTTCAGAACAATGAAATCACTCCATCTGTTCTTTGATATAATGCCTATCTTGTCTTCAGACTCAGTGGCAATTGTAGGGAATGTATCAGTATTTGCAAGGATATCATCACCTCATGATAGATTCTTTGGTACACCACATGTGAATTAGAAGTCCAAATCACCATAAACAAGACTAATTTCTACTCATAACTAGCTATAGAACACCATCTATACCCCCTTCTGAGCACAACAGCTATCTTAACACATTAGCTGA
This sequence comes from Protopterus annectens, assembly GCF_019279795.1. NCBI lineage: Eukaryota > Metazoa > Chordata > Ceratodontiformes > Protopteridae > Protopterus > Protopterus annectens. The sequence continues at coordinate 1,840,985,628 of NC_056731.1, forward strand.
AATTGACATTAAACCCAAGACCTTTCTAATGGGGACATCAACCTCCATCAATAAACTGGCAGACCTACACTGTTAATGGTTGGCATACCTAGCACTACCTTTATGTATAAATGCTAACTGTCTTTTACAAATAAAAATATTCCCCGTGTTATTTTCTTTATATTTAGAACCATTGGCAAAGAAAATAAGTGGCTCAGAAATTCAAGGTTAGAATTGGTATAGTAATCATGAAAAGTTAGCTTTAATTACAGACAATATTATTTTGCACCTCATAAAATCAGAAGAATGTTGTGGACATCTTGAGACTGTTTCAAGTCTTTTCACCATATAAAATTAATGAAGACAAAACAAAGACTATAGCTGTAAACATTGTACTCCCTCATATATTCGTCCAGAAAAAACATATTTATGGGGACATGATAAAATTAAGTATTTAAGAGCATGAATTAAAAAGAATTCTGTTATGGCAAATAAGGATACTTGGGAAGAGACTAAACAAAAGATAATATAAAAACTGAGAAACTGGAAGTTCTTGGCTAGGGTAAATGGATAGCAAGATACAAACAATGAAAATGTTTTTGTCCCTTTAGTTTTATATACAGGTCAGGTGTACTTTTGTCAACCAGAAGAGATGTTGGGGACAGTAACTAACAGAGCTGAATGATTTTTTTCTGGGAGGGGAAAAGGACAAGGGTTAGGTGGGATAAGTTGATCCTTCCAATAGAAAAAGGTGGATTAGGATTGCCTGATTTAAAGGGGTATTTTACAGCTACACAGTTAAGGCTCATATACTTAATGCAAGCAGAAAGCTATAATTCAAAGTTGGGAAAGGATGATGAAGTGGGAGGGGCAGGAAATAAGGAGAGAATGGGATTTTGGAGGCAGATCCTTAAGGAGAACAAATACCACACAGAATATTATATACTCATAAACTAGCAAAAAGTATTCTAAGAGCTAAGCCAAAACAAGAGTGGAGAAAGGAAATTTTACTAATAAGGATGACTGCAATTAGGGGTACACATAATAGGCAAGAGGGGGCTTAATTTACTGGAGAAACTGGCAAAGGAACCAAGGTAGTGGGAGCAAATATCTAGAGAGAGAAAGGTAAAAAAATAGGAAGAAGCCAAGAAGACATTTGGACTGCAGGATAGAAACTGCCTTTCCTTATCAGTGATTGATAGCTGAGTGTAGGCAAAGAGAAAGGGATAAGGGAATGTTAAGTGAAAGACCTGCTCTGGTAGCATTTTTAATTGACTCTAGAACAGAAGCTGCCATTAAAAAGGGATAATTAATAGGGCATATAAAATACTGTACGGTAACTATAGAAATCAGTCAGAGGAGGTCAGAAAAGTTTGGGAAGAGAGCTTGGATAGGCAACTCTCAAGGAACAATGGTAGAGCACATGTATGGCTCCCAAATATGCAAGAAAGTCTAGAAGATTTTTGCTTGGCAGTGTTTGTATAGATATTTAATTCAATTTAAGACAGAAAATGCCATCCAAAATGGATAATTACTAGGGCATATAAAATACTGCACAAATACTATAGCAGTCAGAGGAGTTTAGTAAAGTTTGGGAAGAGAGATTGGATAAACAATTCACAAGGAGCAATGGGAGGACATATGTTTGGCTCCCAAATATGCAAGAAAGTCTAGAAGATTTTTGCTTGGCAGTGTTTTCATAGGCATTTCTATACACCAAGCAGACTGCAAATAATTCTTCCTCAGGTAGATGGCAAGTGTTAGAGGTATGATTGGGAAGAATGAGGTAACTGTGAAAATATGTTTTGGGAGTGTAATGAGTTGGCAGACTTTAAAAACACACTACAGAGTACTCTGCCAGAAATATTGAGTGAGCAAATGGGTTTAACTAAGGAAATTTCTTTTTCAAGCTGGGATACAGGATCTGAATTATCTAAACATAGTAAGGCCTTGTTAAGTTTAATTCTGGTGGCTGCCAAAAAAAGCAACTGGTATAAGATGGAAGTCAAAGTAAAAAAACAACTGTATTTGAAGCATTGAATACTGTAACAGAGGTAAAAGAACTGGAGGGGAGATCTTTGGAAAAGGGAAGGAGTTAAAAAATGAAAATTGTGGGAACAATCCATGCAGAAAAATGTTTTGAAGGAAGAATGAGGTTCAAGAGAAGGCAGGAATTGAATAATGTGTGTAATGTTGCCTAGATTACAGGATATATAACAATTATTGTGATATATAATGTTTGTAAATGTGACTTGTTAATATAGTTTGATTACTTTCATATAAATATAATTTTGCCTGTGTCATAAGTGATACTTCAATGAAGACTTGAATGGGCTCAGACAATATCCCAGGATGCCTTCTAAATACCATGAAACTTGACCTATCAGGGCCTCTGGAATTACTATTTAACTGTAGCCTCCAAACAGGCTTTGTGCCTCATGAATGAAGAAAGGCAATAGTCATCCCTTTGCACAAAGGTGGGCCATCTACAGACCCTGGAAACCACAGACCAATAAGTCTCACTAGTCTAATATGTAAAGCCATGGAAAGAATTATCATGGAGATGATCAATAATGATATAGTAAACCTCCAGACACTGGACCCAACCCAATTTGGTTTTGTCAAGGGCAGATCATGCCTACTCAACCTGGTGGACTTCTTTGAGAAAGTCACTAAAGCAATGGATGAGGGCAAAATCATTCATACTATCTACCCTGACCTGGCCAAGGCATTTGACACAATACCCCACTCGAGCATTGTTGACAAACTCAAGAGGGTAGGTACAAACCCTTATGTTACCCATTGGATAGCCAAATGGCTCACAGACAGGACCCAGGAAGTTAGAATTAGAGAGTCCACCTCTACAAAGAAGCCAGTCACAAGTGGAGTCCTTCAGGGATCAGTCCTTGGACTGCTCCTTTTTGGCATTTACTTCTCAGAAGTCAAGGCTAATGCCAGTGGTCTCTGGCTGACTAAATTTGAAGATGTTTGCAAATTAGGAGTTGTCATTGAATCTTACACTGACATAAATGTTCTCTAGGAGGGAGTGACACAGGCAAACAACTAGTGTCAGAGCCATGGACTAAAACTAAATGCCAAGAAATGCATAATAGTATCCTTTGAGAAGTCATCAATCCTTGGTAATTATCACATTGACAACACACCCCTTAGAACTGATCCAGTAGTTGGGGACTTAGGGACACACACAGTAATCTAGCCTTTGATTATCACGTGTCTACAGTTGTGAGGAAATTATTGTATGCTGTGCAACTTATAAACAAAGGTATGGCATCTAAGTCCAAGGAAGTCATTGCTCTACTGTATTTGGCATTCATCAGACCTATCGAGTACAATGCCCCTTTGGTATGTAACTAACCAGGCATATCCAACAATTAGAACGTCCACAGAGGTTCCTCACTAAAAGAATACAGAGCACAAGTAATATGTCCTATGCAGACCGCCTCAAGGCCCTATCCTTGTATTCTGTCTCTTGCAGGCCTTTGAGGGGAGTCTATGCCTGGCATACATGGCATTGTTAGACCCCACTCTGACAGACCTCTTGCATATCCACAAAACAAACTGTGCCAGAATTATCCATTCTAAAGACTTAAATCTTGCCTGTGATAGAAATAGGACCTGCTGAAGTGATAGGTATGTATCCCAGTGACTACTCCATCTATGAAACAGGCTTCCCATCCATGTGAAGCAGAGTTCCTCCCTAACCCAATTCAAATACAACTTGGACAACTGGATGGGAAATCGGAAATTCATCCATGGTTTTGGCACCTATGCCTCTAATGGACAACAGGTAACGTGTAAATGGTTCATCTCCAAGGCCCATGCTTACACTTATCAAGAGTATAGAACTTAGAATAACAGAAAATAACCACAAAAACAGAAACAACTAGTAAAAAATAAGTGGTTCAGGCACACCAAAACTGGCTCCACATAATAATTTTATTAGCTTAAACACAAGTGCTTTCGCCCTGCCATAATGCAGGACTTTATCAAGTGAATTCACTTGATAAAATCCTACATTGTAGTAGGGCAAAACACTTGTATTTAAGCTAATAAAATTATTGTTTTGTGGAGCCAGTTTTGGTGTTCTCAAACTGCTTTTTTTTTTACTTTTAAGAGTATAGAACTTGTTGGAGATTTGGAATGCATGGCTAGGCTTAAAAAGAGCCTTGTGGTCGTTACCCTAGTAAACACCTATGAACCTGTAAAATATTTAAAAATATATATATTTCATCCAGAGGATAGCGCACTGAGGAGTGCAGCATTCCCTTTATGCTGTGTAATGAGAGTGTCAGGATTGGAAAATCAAACTCTTATCTTCTAGCACCAAAGGTGATTGTACTACCTGTTTTGCCACTGATGCTACTGCAGAGGAACAATTTTTTATCTATTTGTTAACCAGATAAACTCTGATGGAGTCATTTATTTGGTCAAAGGACAAAATGCTAAACATCCATTGGTCGAACATTTGGAACATTTAAATGGCTTTTTTTTTTTTTTTTTTTTTTGCTGTGTTTCATTATTTTTGGAGATTGGGAGTTTGCCCTTTGAAAAATAAAGTGAACTTTATGCAGTTTCAACAAGAAATGTTTGATGAATGACTTTTTTACAAAGATGTTTTATCAGTGTCATATAATTTAAGCCTAATTGCAGATTAATTTCCTGCCATTTCTGCAGTAGAGTGGGCTATATATTGGCGTAGGAAGGCATTTTCAATACTCTCAAACCACGGGTGACTATGCCAAGTTCCAGGTACACCAAAAAACTATACCGTTGCCATTGTAGTTTTATATTTTCTTACTTTTTTTTTCAAGCAAGTTGAAAAGGTACAGGTAGTTGAGTTCATCCTCATAAGTAAGAAAATATAAAGCTTTACAATGGCAATTATATAGTTTTTTTGGCGTACCTGGAATTTGGCATAGTCCCTCATGGTTTGAGATTATTGAAAATGCCTTCCTATACCAATATGTACCCTACTCTACTGCAGAAATGGCAGGAAATGAATCTGCAATTAGGCTTAAATTATATGACACTGATGAATGACTTTTTTACAAAGATGTTTTATTAAACATTTCTTATTGAAACTGCGTTAAGTTCGCTTTATTTTAGATTTTCTATTATACTCGTGGTCTGAAACATTACTCTGCATCTTGTCTGTCTGTTTGGAGAATTTGCCTTATCTCAAGAAACAGAGGTGCTCGAGATTATACAACTACACAGCTGTTGGAAAATGAGTCGTAAACTGAATGACATTTTAACTGTTCATCCTAATCCACTACTGGGCTGCAATAATAAGGTACTGTTATCACAGAACAATGGTCTACAAGGTAATGAGGATGAATGTGACTACCTGCACCTTTTCAACCTGCTTGAAAAAAAAGTAAGAAAATATAAAACTTTACAATGGCAACGGTATAGTTTTTTTGTGTACCTGGAACTTGGCATAGTCCCTCGTGGTTTGAGAGTATTGAAAATGCCTTCCTATGCTAATATGTATCTCACTCTACTGCAGAAATGGCAGGAAATTAATCTGTAATTAGGCTTAAATTATATGACACTGATGAATGACATTTTTGCAAAGATGTTTTATTAAACATTTCTTGTTGAAACTGCGTTAAGTTTGCTTTATTTTAGATTGTGGACTGAAACTTTACTCTGCATCTTGTTTGTCTGTTTGGAGAGTTTGCCTTTTCCCCAAGACTGTGAGTTCTCAGAGTTGGTATATATAATTTGAAGTGGGTGTGGCGGTACAGGGGTGTTCCTCCTGCAAACAAATTTGTTTTGTGTTGCCTTTTTAATTTTTTCCAAGGTTCAGAGGTTAGATATTTTGATTTTAAAACCTTTGATGTTTTGAATTTATTCCTTCACAGTACAAAGGAATCTTCAGGAGTGTTCTACAAGGACTGTATGGTTAACACATTTTTTGTCTATGTAAATAGTTTGAACTACTCTGTTATTACTTATGCATCTGTATTTTTTTGTTCATAGGTTCATAGGTAGGTACTAGGCTATCGGCCCAAGGGCCTACGTAAGCCTAGCCAGCAAGGTACAATAGCTTACGCCACCCAAGAAAGTTATTTTCCTGTGCCACTGTCCAGCAGAGACACAGAAGTGATCCCCGGGGTGTATTTCCTATTTCCCATCCACTCATCAAGATTTTTCTTGAAGAGTGCTAATGAAGAACTTTGCTTGACATAGATGGGTAGCTTGTTCCAGAGTATAGGAAGTTTCTGGGACAGGAATTTATCCCTCCAGAGTGTCCTGTTTATTGTGGTGACAAGGTTTAGGTCCCAAGAGACTGTAGCTTGGAGGGATTGGGATTTCTTTAGGTGTAGCATGTCCAACAGCTCTGGGTTTGACATAGCTTTATATGTTAGGCAGAGATCACCTCAGAGTAGGCGATATGCTACGGAGTAAAGCTAGAGTTTTTTGAGGTGGTCAGTGTAGGGCATTTGTTTGAGGCCAGTAATCCTCTTTGTGAGGTACTTCTGTGGCCTTTCCAGCTGCTGCAGTTGTCTTGTGAGGTACATTCCAAAAGGGGCGTTGTACTCTATAATGGGTCTAATGAGTGACGAGTAGAGGGGAACAATGACCTCTTTTTTTCCTGGATGAGAACCCTTTTATGATGAGGTGTACCACGTAGGGGGACTTCCTGACTACTGTGGTGATGTGACTATCAAATGAAATGTTTTGTATTTTACCCAGACTCATGCTGAAATTGGTCAGTAATGATCATTGTACTACCTCGGTAAACAAATGTAAGTATATAAATAAGTTACTTACTGAAAGTCGCACAAGCAAATGGTAGAATAAATTAAACACTGACTACAGGAAGCAGTTTATTAACATCTCAGAGCCTTAATCCTTGGTGCTAAATGCCAGACAAACTGATATCCTGCTTTTGAACCATGGTAGACTCAAATCTGCAATAGTTTAACTTGAAGTTAGCCACCTTATCCATTAGACCACACATCCAACCCTACTTAATAGGGGACGTTGTTGGTCTCCCATCAGTAGTTGATAATGTGAGTTAGCCTTCTGGTGAGTCTGATGAAATCTTGATTCTTTGTAATTTGTGAGAGACACACTTATTTTTATTAAATTGTTTATTATTTTCAGTATTTCCAGTGTCACTGTTGACAAAATTAATTTTGAATTGTTTTGTTTTAAAGTAGACTTTGAGGAATGCAATGTTCATATTTTAAATAATCAATCTATACATTTTAAATACCATTTTAAATAATGCCATTTATACCTGATATTGTTTCAATGCTTACTTTTTCAGTACTTCTAATTCTTGTAGTGTTAGCTAAATCTCTCATATCTTTTGCATCTCACATCCTACCATTCACTCTCTTATAATTGCTATCCTGCTTTTGCTACATGTATTTACATAACATACTTTACTATGTTCATTATTCCTTCTTGTGTTTTAACTTCCATCCCTCCCTCATTTAGCAACACATCCATTTTCCTTTCATCCTTTTTCTCAATTTTCCTAACAAAGTAACTATTTGTTGTAAAATTACAGTTTTTATTTTGTCTTTGTTACTTTTGTACACTTCATTCTATTTGTCAACCACCAATCAGACCAACATGTATAAAATAGCCTCATATCTTCATGATTTATCCATAACGTTTTGATCTGCTGCTTCATTGCATCGCTTTCTCTACTTTTTCCTGTTAAATATTTAATACCCCTTCCCTCCTTGATTGTTTCTATATTTTCTGTAAACACCCCCATGTAGCTTATTGATCCAAAAATTATCTATTTTATGCCTTTTAAATCTCTCCTTATATCTAAGAAAAAGGTTTCTGTTTTAATTTTAAATCACTCATTGTAGCTGAGAAACAATAAATCAGTTTCTGTTTTAAGTTCTTTTACACGGATAAACTTTGTCTTGACCTACTGTTAATTGTCTGTAATGTATCACCTCTTTACAACTTTTGACCTCTATCTCTAAATTCCTACCCACCTTCTGAATATCAGTTAAATATTACCTACTATAATGCTAGCTATATTAACTATAACATATTTTTTGATTTATTCAATAAATCTGACCTTTCCGTTATACCATTGTGGGCATATAGCACCATTACCCTGTATATAATTTCTCTAACCTCTGCAGCCAAAATAATTAACTCTCCTACTTTTTCTATAAAAACATTAAAAATGTGTACTTCCCTATTACTAGAAATAATCACAAGCCCTGAATGTATTTCTGTCCCCAAAATTCACACTGTCCTGCCCCTGCCTCCCAGTATTTGGACCTGTGACAGTTGGTCTTCATTTAAGTAACAGATATCAAGCAAATAAATCAAGTTTGTTTGAATTTTTTGGCAACATTTGTCTTTCAGATGAACCATTAAACTGAGGTCCAATCTGCCTGAGTTGGTGATAGGTCAGCAGGATGTAAAAGATCCCATGGCACCTATTGAAAAGAAAAAGGGAAAATCCCTGATGTCCTGGCCAAATTTCCCCTAATAGTATAAATGCTACCTTGAGTCTCCCCTGAAAAGAGGCCACTAGCCTAGTTGGGCTAACCCAGTCAACAAAAGGAACAAAAAATAATGACATTTTAATATAGCTGTTTTTCTGGCTATATTTTGTACTGTTCACATTTAATTTAATGCTCAGATTGAACATTACCCTTTTCCTTTCTTGATTTAATTGTCACAGAAACCCCTTTTATTTTCCAGTACCTCCTATACACCAACCATCTTCCTATAGTAGAAGCTTCTTTTACCTGAATTTCCACTCCATTTTATAACAAATAAAACTTAGTAGTTTTATGACAAACTGTGCTTTAATTCCTTCTTTCCCATTTCAGTATACTTGTCTCCGCCTTTCTTGTTACATCATTATTTTGCCCATTTGTAACTACTGTATCCATGAACATGGGAACCAAAGTTGGTGAGTTTGAATTGTATTAATTTTTGCTATCCTGTTCACACTCAGACTACACATGTTCTTCTTTATGGCATTTTCTGCATTTCAATACACAATTCTTTACCGAATATTCCCTTTCCCCACATCCAGGACATCTTTTTTAATCACATTCCCATAGTGAATGTGTGTCAGAACTGCACAAATAGTATGTTTATATTGACCCCAGTATCTAACAGTACCCCTGATTCCATACATATTTATTATACTTAGTACATGGTTAAATTTATCACCCATTTTAATGAAACCTAATAAACCATTACTCATTCCAAACGTGTCTCATCTTTTACCCTTGTTATTAAATTACAGCATCACATTAAAAAAGGTCTATAAGCACTTTTCTTTCACAGTAGTGGTTTGGAATCAAACTATTTTTTTTTATTTCTGTTTCATAGGCAAATGTTTATTTGGACCAAGATGTACAGTCCTTTTTTATAGTTAATAACAGGACTTTTCCTTTAACCGAAAAGATTTAAAAAACACTTCATACAACTGCACCTGCCCCAAATGAAAAAGGAGCGAACATTCTGCAGTTTGAAGCCCAGTTATTTCTCATATAAAATATCTTTGCAAAGTGTCATAATTTTTCTTTTAGTTACCTTAACAAGTCTGATTTTATTACTAAACTGCAAGAAAGCTCCACCGGAGATACAGCGTTCCGTGAATAAAAGTAAATAATCAAACAGTCACGGAAGGAACGCTGATGCTTGCAGAGCAGTAAAACTGCCAACAGTTCAAAATGTTTAAATGGACCAAAATAAACTGCAAAATCACCAACAAGATACTCCACCGACTCAATGCAGGCGGAACGCTAATGCAGGTAGAGCAGTAAAGCCACTGACAGTATAAAATACACTACGAAGACCAAAATAGACTCCAAAAACACGAAAATACTCCACCAACTCAAAGCATGTGGGTAGGAACGTCCTTTATTCAGTGAGCGCTTTCACCCCAGAAGGGCTTCATCAGACTGTACATAGGAATAGTCGTAGCACAGTCCATATATACTCTACATAATTAACTAATTAATTATTCAATTAAAAACTTATTTTAAAAAGTATAAACATAAAACATGCGCATAGTACTATAACTTATGCAATATAAATCTAAGGACTTTAGAATGTGCAAAGGAGCTTACACAAGCTCATACCTAATGCTATATAAAAAACATTATATATTAATTAATTAAATTAAAAACCTTGTCAATTCATCACACACATTTACAGCTTACAGAACATCCACTAGATGGTGCTACAATACATGGTAAACGTTCTGTATGTCAAAATAACTATTCTTTGTGAAATAACAAAAACATTTCTAAGATATACAAACATTGGCTATCTACTTAAGAACATCCTAAAAATGTGCAATGAATCTAATCTGTGAACTCTTAAAATCTTATCATTTTAACATCCTCCTAAGCCTTCTTTTCTTAAGAAAAGGATGTAAACTAACTTTATCATTAAGGCCAGGCAAAACATCTGCCTTGCATCTAATGATCCATTTAGTTTCCATTTCTAAGGTATAATTCTCTAAGTCACCACCCCTGGAGTTAGGATCTACAGTCTGTATGACAAAAAATCTAAATGTGTGTGCAGGACCTTTGGCTTTTTGATGTTTAGCTAAAGCGTTCCTTTCATCCCCTATTCTCATGCAGTAAACGTGCTCCCTGATCCTTTCTCTCAGTTGTCTATTAGTTTTACCAATGTAGAATGCTGTACAGGAGCAACATGAAGCTAAATAAATGACATTTTCCATCCTACAATTGGTGCCAGTGAAGAAATTGAAAGTTCTATCTAACAAAGATGGTTTGAATGCAGTATCAGTGTTAATGAAAGTACACTGATTACAGTTACGACAAGGAATAGTGTTGGTGGAATGCATATGTACACCCTTGTAACTCTTGTGGCATAGTATCCTTCTCAAATTCAAGCTATTTTTATAACAAAACCTTGGTCTAACCCCAACCAAGCTATTAATGGATTCATCTATCCCTAGCACATGCCAATGTCTATCTATGATGGCTCTAATGTCAAAAATGTCACTAGTATAAAAAAGAGGTATATTGACACACTTGGACCCATTTACTATATCTTCAAGGTTACTATCTCTCCTCATCCCTGCTGTACTTGAGAAGTAAGGTTTAGCTCTGGTATCTCTCATTGCTAGTACCTCTACTGCAGTTTCTTCGATTTGTTTAGCATTGTATTCCCTTTCTAATAGTCTATCTTTTAATCCCATCAATTCATCTCTGTAACCATCCTCCGTGGGATTAAGTCTGGAGGCCCTCATAATTTGGCCCTTAACAACGTTCTCAAAAATGTGCTTGGGATGCATACTACTTCTGTGTAGTAGAGTATTCCTAAAACATTCTTTCCTATGCACAGACGTGTTAACGATGCCATTAGATAACCTCATGATGTTAACATCTAAATAAGAGATAAACTCCTTAGAATAATTCATAGAGAATTTTAAATAATCAGTAAATTCATTCACTACTTTTTCAAACTCTAATAGAGATAGTTCACTACCTTCCCAAATCAAAAAAAGGTCGTCTACAAACCTTTTGTAAAAAAGTACATGTTCTCTGAAGTGTTTGGAAGGGAATAGTATTTCTTTCTCCCATTCTGCCATAACAATGTTGGCGTAGCTATTGGCACAAGAAGTGCCCATAGCTATGCCATCATTCTGTATATACATATCTTCATTAAAGAAAAATATATTATTTTCTAAAATTATTTCCAAAAACAGAGCTAACAGCTCAATAAATTGGATATCCATTTCAGTGTATTTCTTCAGGTAATTCTGTATACTTTCTACACCTACCTTATTGGGAATGACTGTGAATAAGCTCCTAACATCAAGTGTTACCATGAAATATTCTGTTCCATCAACCAATCCTGACATAAAATCATACAGGTCTAACAAGAAATGTTTACTATCTTTAAGGACGTGAGGGTTCTCATTAACCACAGTCCTTAAATGATATTCAACAAACAAAGAAAGCAGTTCGGTCAACCATCCCCGTCCAGACACAATGGGTCTCATCGGGGGGTTGTCCAAGCCTTTATGCACTTTAGGTAGGCCCTTGAGTATAGGTATAAGTGGATGATTCACCTTAAGAAACTTATAAAAGTCCTTCCTAATCAACCTACTTCTAAACAAATCATCTATTGTATCATACACTCTAAAAATTTTCATCATTACTTCATTGATGTCAATCCTTGTGTAAGATTCATCGGTATTCAAGAGAATATTCATATTATTAATGTAGTGTTGAAAATCCATTACTACAATAGGTCCACCTTTATCAGCTGGTGTAATGATGATATTCATGTCTGTTTTCAAGTCCTGCAGGGCTTTCCTTTCTAAATGGGTCAAGTTTGTTTTCTTGTGTCTCTTAACTCTATTTTTATCTCTGTTGGAGTAATAAGTGTATAAGTCACTCTCAACCAATTTAGTGAATGTGTCTAATACAGGGTGCAGCGTGGGTATATATGTGCTCACCGGTTTGAAAACACCTGTCACTCTATCATTGTCAGCAAGTCCAAAATCTAGTCTCAACTGTACATTTCTAGCAAATAGTTTCAAGTCAATGATAGAATCAGTTAGTTCACTAGCTTTACTGGGTATAAAAGAAAGACCCTTATTGAGGACCTGTTCCTCATAACCAGTGAGCTCTCTCTTAGATAAATTAATAACTAAAGATTCCCTTTCTTTCCCCACATCTTTTCAATGTAGGTCCTACTTGTTCCATTTCTGTTACCTTCCTTTTCTGTCTCCCCTGCTCATAGAGCGAGATCTCCCTCTGAACCGGGGACTGAATGGGAAAGGGCTTCATGCCTAAAAGCTATATTGTCAGCAGCTTTCCCACTATCTATAGAAACAATCTTTTTCTTTACTACTGTCACATCACCATTCTTGGTGTTAATAGAATTTATAATGCCTCTAACATTGGTAGAAGCATTGTTCTCTAAACACATAGGCTTCCCTTTGGTTTGAATAACCATGGGATACAAATTCACATTATTAGTATTTCTGTTCAGACTCACATCTGCACCAGTGGTTACACAGTCAACAGTTAAGGCATCATTAGTTGGAACATCATCAGTCAATACATCAATGATATTAATATCATTACTAATGCCATTCTTACTATTCAAATTACACATTTCAGCCTCTCTCTGTCCTGTATTATGCACATTCACATTAGTAACAGTAGTTCTAGGCCAAGTAAAGACATGGCCATTTTTAAAATCTATAACATCCCTCTCAATTTTAGTCTTCTTTTGGTTAGTTAATCTCCTCTCATATAAGAGAACATTGTCCATCAGTCTATCAAGACCCAAGGTCTTTTTGGCAGTATTGTACTTAGCATTGATCTGTCTGTATGTCTCCGTGTTGTCTAACTCAGACCCACGCTCGTCGTTCGGTTCAAAAAGCAGTAAGGCATTCTCAGTGCCTGCTATACAGTCTGTAAATCTCCCCAACATCCGTTCAGAAACACCATGTGCGTCCGGTACATACGCCAGTTCTATTTCGTCCCCTCCATTAGTGCAAGCCATATTCTCCGTGTGGAAACAACTAAATGTAAAACAAAACTGCAAGAAAGCTCCACCGGAGATACAGCGTTCCGTGAATAAAAGTAAATAATCAAACAGTCACGGAAGGAACGCTGATGCTTGCAGAGCAGTAAAACTGCCAACAGTTCAAAATGTTTAAATGGACCAAGATAAACTGCAAAATCACCAACAAGATACTCCACCGACTCAATGCAGGCGGAACGCTAATGCAGGTAGAGCAGTAAAGCCACTGACAGTACAAAATACACTACGAAGACCAAAATAGACTCCAAAAACACGAAAATACTCCACCAACTCAAAGCATGTGGGTAGGAACGTCCTTTATTCAGTGAGCGCTTTCACCCCCGAAGGGCTTCATCAGACTGTACATAGGAATAGTCGTAGCACAGTCGACGAGCGTGGGTCTGAGTTAGACAACGCGGATGACTTACTTATGCTGGCAGATGACTTGGAGCGGCTTGAAACTGATCTTTTGAAACTGAAAAGGCTACAGCTGCAACGGCAGCGTTTTGAAGCTTGCTTGAAGAAACGGATCATACCTAGAGGACTTCGTGTCCTTAAGATGCCTACTGCAGGTAACCAATACCCCGAACTTTTATTGAAATGGCAGAAATTAAATATGGACCTAAGTTTTAACTACATGAAACTCCTCATAGAATACCACAGACCTGAGGAGGAGTTGATTAGAGAAAAAGTGACTGAGACATACAGACAGATCAATGCTAAGTACAATACTGCCAAAAAGACCTTGGGTCTTGATAGACTGATGGACAATGTTCTCTTATATGAGAGGAGATTAACTAACCAAAAGAAGACTAAAACTGAGAGGGATGTTATAGATTTTAAAAATGGCCATGTCTTTACTTGACCTAGAACTACTGTTACTAATGTGAATGTGCATAATACAGGACAGAGAGAGGCTGAAATGTGTAATTTGAATAGTAAGAATGGCATTAGTAATTATATTAATATCACTGATGTATTGACTGATGATGTTCCAACTAATGATGCCTTAACTGTTGACTGTGTAACCACTGGTGCAGATGTGAGTCTGAACAGAAATACTAATAATGTGAATTTGTATCCCATGGTTATTCAAACCAAAGGGAAGCCTATGTGTTTAGAGAACAATACTTCTACCAATGTTAGAGGCATTATAAATTCTATTAACACCAAGAATGGTGATGTGACAGTAGTAAAGAAAAAGATTGTTTCTATAGATAGTGGGAAAGCTGCTGACAATATAGCTTTTAGGCATGAAGCCCCTTTCCCCATTCAGTCCCCCCGGTTCAGAGGGAGATCTCGCTCTATGAGCAGGGGGAGACAGAAAAGGAAGGTAACAGAAATGGAACAAGTAGGACCTACATTGAAAAAGATGTGGGGAAAGAAAGGGAATCTTTAGTTATTAATTTATCTAAGAGAGAGCTCACTGGTTATGAGGAACAGGTCCTCAATAAGGGTCTTTCTTTTATACCCAGTAAAGCTAGTGAACTAACTGATTCTATCATTGACATGAAACTATTTGCTAGAAATGTACAGTTGAGACTAGATTTTGGACTTGCTGACAATGATAGAGTGACAGGTGTTTTCAAACCGGTGAGCACATATATACCCACGCTGCACCCTGTATTAGACACATTCACTAAATTGGTTGAGAGTGACTTATACACTTATTACTCCAACAGAGATAAAAATAGAGTTAAGAGACACAAGAAAACAAACTTGACCCATTTAGAAAGGAAAGCCCTGCAGGACTTGAAAACAGACATGAATATCATCATTACACCAGCTGATAAAGGTGGACCTATTGTAGTAATGGATTTTCAACACTACATTAATAATATGAATATTCTCTTGAATACCGATGAATCTTACACAAGGATTGACATCAATGAAGTAATGATGAAAATTTTTAGAGTGTATGATACAATAGATGATTTGTTTAGAAGTAGGTTGATTAGGAAGGACTTTTATAAGTTTCTTAAGGTGAATCATCCACTTATACCTATACTCAAGGGCCTACCTAAAGTGCATAAAGGCTTGGACAACCCCCCGATGAGACCCATTGTGTCTGGACGGGGATGGTTGACCGAACCGTTTTCTTTGTTTGTTGAATATCATTTAAGGACTGTGGTTAATGAGAACCCTCACGTCCTTAAAGATAGTAAACATTTCTTGTTAGACCTGTATGATTTTATGTCAGGATTGGTTGATGGAACAGAATATTTCATGGTAACACTTGATGTTTGGAGCTTATTCACAGTCATTCCCAATAAGGTAGGTGTAGAAAGTATACAGAATTACCTGAAGAAATACACTGAAATGGATATCCAATTTATTGAGCTGTTAGCTCTGTTTTTGGAAATAATTTTAGAAAATAATATATTTTTCTTTAATGAAGATATGTATATACAGAATGATGGCGTAGCTATGGGCACTTCTTGTGCCAATAGCTACGCCAACATTGTTATGGCAGAATGGGAGAAAGAAATACTATTCCCTTCCAAACACTTCAGAGAACATGTACTTTTTTACAAAAGGTTTGTAGACGACCTTTTTTTGATTTGGGAAGGTAGTGAACTATCTCTATTAGAGTTTGAAAAAGTAGTGAATGAATTTACTGATTATTTAAAATTCTCTATGAATTATTCTAAGGAGTTTATCTCTTATTTAGATGTTAACATCATGAGGTTATCTAATGGCATCGTTAACACGTCTGTGCATAGGAAAGAATGTTTTAGGAATACTCTACTACACAGAAGTAGTATGCATCCCAAGCACATTTTTGAGAACGTTGTTAAGGGCCAAATTATGAGGGCCTCCAGACTTAATCCCACGGAGGATGGTTACAGAGATGAATTGATGGGATTAAAAGATAGACTATTAGAAAGGGAATACAATGCTAAACAAATCGAAGAAACTGCAGTAGAGGTACTAGCAATGAGAGATACCAGAGCTAAACCTTACTTCTCAAGTACAGCAGGGATGAGGAGAGATAGTAACCTTGAAGATATAGTAAATGGGTCCAAGTGTGTCAATATACCTCTTTTTTATACTAGTGACATTTTTGACATTAGAGCCATCATAGATAGACATTGGCATGTGCTAGGGATAGATGAATCCATTAATAGCTTGGTTGGGGTTAGACCAAGGTTTTGTTATAAAAATAGCTTGAATTTGAGAAGGATACTATGCCACAAGAGTTACAAGGATGTACATATGCATTCCACCAACACTATTCCTTGTCGTAACTGTAATCAGTGTACTTTCATTAACACTGATACTGCATTCAAACCACCTTTGTTAGATAGAACTTTCAATTTCTTCACTGGCACCAATTGTAGGACGGAAAATGTCATTTATTTAGCTTCATGTTGCTCCTGTAACAGCATTCTACATTGGTAAAACCAATAGACAACTGAGAGAAAGGATCAGGGAGCACGTTTACTGCATGAGAATAGGGGATGAAAGGAACGCTTTAGCTAAACATCAAAAAGCCAAAGGTCCTGCACACACATTTAGATTTTTTGTCATACAGACTGTAGATCCTAACTCAAGGGGTGGTGACTTAGAGAATTATACCTTAGAAATGGAAACTAAATGGATCATTAGATGCAAGGCAGATGTTTTGCCTGGCCTTAATGATAAAGTTAGTTTACATCCTTTTCTTAAGAAAAGAAGGCTTAGGAGGATGTTAAAATGATAAGATTTTAAGAGTTCACAGATTAGATTCATTGCACATTTTTAGGATGTTCTTAAGTAGATAGCCAATGTTTGTATATCTTAGAAATGTTTTTGTTATTTCACAAAGAATAGTTATTTTGACATACAGAACGTTTACCATGTATTGTAGCACCATCTAGTGGATGTTCTGTAAGCTGTAAATGTGTGTGATGAATTGACAAGGTTTTTAATTTAATTAATTAATATATAATGTTTTTTATATAGCATTAGGTATGAGCTTGTGTAAGCTCCTTTGCACATTCTAAAGTCCTTAGATTTATATTGCATAAGTTATAGTACTATGCGCATGTTTTATGTTTATACTTTTTAAAATAAGTTTTTAATTGAATAATTAATTAGTTAATTATGTAGAGTATATATGGACTGTGCTACGACTATTCCTATGTACAGTCTGATGAAGCCCTTCTGGGGTGAAAGCGCTCACTGAATAAAGGACGTTCCTACCCACATGCTTTGAGTTGGTGGAGTATTTTCGTGTTTTTGGAGTCTATTTTGTACTGTCAGTGGCTTTACTGCTCTACCTGCATTAGCGTTCCGCCTGCATTGAGTCGGTGGAGTATCTTGTTGGTGATTTTGCAGTTTATTTTGGTCCATTTAAACATTTTGAACTGTTGGCAGTTTTACTGCTCTGCAAGCATCAGCGTTCCTTCCGTGACTGTCTGATTTTATTACTGCTCTGCAAAGGAGTTGCAGTGGTTATAGAATATTGTGATGCTGTAGCATATGATCATTTTCTTCCGTCAGTGAAATACTTCCATGTTAAGTAGAGACCCTCATTTCCATAGATGCTCCTCATCTAGAGTCATCCCTTTTGCTGTTAGCCATTTTGACAGCCACTGGGACACAAACTTCTACCGTGTGATTTTCTTGTGTACACCAGTCTACAGTATCTCCCCAGGAAATAATTTTATCATAATTTGGTTCCTTCTCCTACACTATATGCATTTTTGTCTTCCAGTCCACTATCTGAGATTTTCATTGTTTCAATGTCATCTCCACTGGGCAAAGCCTCACTTTCTGAAACAAGTTTGTAAACCCAAGTCACCAGTGTTACGCAGTACAGTATCAAACTTCTTGGTGCAGCCATCTTTTCCTATATTCAGCAGCTCTCTGCATCCATCTAGTGGTTAGAAGAAGAGGGGGAAGTTTCACAGTGACAGAGGAAAAAAAATACCCCTAATCAGTATGAATACCACTTGGGTCTCCCTTGAAAAGAAGGCATAGGCTTAGTGGACTTACCTAGTCAAAGTATAAAAAAAAATTGTAGCTTTAGACATTTCTAAACAGTGCTATATATACAAAGAACCATATGAACTGTCTTGAGAAATATCTCTCATTAACATCAATGGCTAACTTACCTTGACTTGGCCAAGGCCTTTGACACAATCCCCGACTCGGGCATCATCGAAAAGCTAACACAACTTGGCATAAATCCCTGTCTCATCAGGTGGGTGGCCAACTGGTTCACCAACAGGACCCACAAGGTCAAAATAGGTGCCTTCACCTCCGATAGCAAACCTGTCACTAGTGATGTTCCCCAGGGATCTTGTCCTGGGACCCCTACTATTTGGCATCTACTTCTCAGAGGTCCAGACAAAGACAAAAGGCATGTGGCTGACCAAGCTTGTGGATAACTGTAAGTTGTGTGCTGTCAATGACTCCCCAAATGATGTTATCATACCGCAAGAGGGTCTCAGCAACAAATGACTGGTGCCAAAGTCAAGGCCTCAAGTTAAGTTAAATACAAAAAATGTATCATACCATTCATCAAAAACATGGCCCCTACTGATTACCACACCAATGACAACCCCCTAAGCACACAACCTGTGGTGAGAGACCTGGGTACTCAGGTTGAAAACCATATCACATTTGACCATCATGTAGCAGCAGTGGTCAGAAAAGCTTTTTACTGGTTCATCTCATAAATAAAGGGATTGCATCCAGAAAAAAAGGAGGTTATTAACTCTCTGTACTCATCCCTCATTAAACGAATAATTGAGTATAATGCCCTGTTTGGTATATACCTCTCCAAACATCTGCACCAACTGGAAAGGCCACAGAAGTACCTCACAAAGAGAATCTATGGCCTCCAACACCTGTCCTATGTGGACAGGCCCAAATCACTATCACTCTACTCGGCATCATACAGATTGCTTAGAGGTGATGTGTGTCTCGCCTACAAGGCAATCTCAGACCCTGCTCTCCTAGAGATGTTTCATATCCTTAAGTCGAACTCCTCGTGCATTACCCGATTGAAAGGCCTGAATCTAATAAGCGACATCAACAAAACCTGTTGGAGAGACAGGTTTGTCTCCCAGAAGCTGCCCCTTCTCTGGAACAGATTTCCCATAGATGTCAGAGTACTTCGTTGGCCCTCTTCAAGTGCAACCTTGATGAGTGGATGGGAAACCACAAATTGGTCCCAGGGGTTCCATCTGTGTCCCTCACTGACAGGGGTGACAAGTTCTGACTGAGGTTTCTTTTTCAGGGATAAACTCTTGGCTAAGCTAGTAACAACCCCAGGGCCATTAGTCTAGTAACCTCCTATGATCCTGATCCTATGTGCCTTTTCTTCAAACTCCATATTTCTCAATCCTTGCTTCAGAACAGCAATCCTTCACACTTTTCCTATAACGTAACCCTTCCCCAAACATTTTACAAATCACTTATTTCATAAAGTTTAAATTAATATTCTGCAAAGGAAAATCCTTGGGGGGTGTAACTTTAGGCAACAACCCTCAAACACACCCACCTTTTTTTAACAGACAGCATTTATTTACACAGTTTTCATTGATTCCCCCCTTTCTTCTTTAATTTTGGAGCTGAACCTTTTTTTCATTTGCCTTATTGTATCAGTATCATTCGACCACCTGTTACCATCTTTAAACTTCTCTTCACCTTCAACCATTTCTTGCAAAATAGTAAACTTTTTCACACCATAATACTGAATGGATTTTATTTACTTTCATAACTTACTTTTTGTATCTCATTACCCTACATTTTTTTGCTACGTAGTACAGAAACTGCATCATCCTGCAAGCTTGAAATGCAGGTACCCTTCATCTCCTGTTTCTTGACAAGTTGTCTTTCTTCTCTCTATGATCAATGGGATAACGTTTTGCTACAGCATGCTTGGTCTATACAGCTTTTACATAATACTGGAAATTATGTCCTTATACTAGGCATAAACTACATCATACTTTTTTTTTTTAACTTTCTTTTCATTGCTATGTGCATCACTAAAGTAGAGTAATTTTTGGCATGACCCCGCTTACCACAAAAAGGTAGGAGTCAGGCTAGTCAAAATAAAATAGGACTTCCTCAGCAGAACCAAAAACAAAAATGTTAGGTTTGTTTGTCTTTTCGGATTTCCCGGTTAGGGGTCGCCACAGCGGAACTTCGGTCCGCTAATGATTGGCAGTTGATTTTTATGGTGCCGAGTTGCCAGCCCAATGCCCAGCCTTCAGCGAAGGTACGCCCATTCTCGCATGTCTTTCGGAGGCCACTCGACCACGGTGAGGACATGCAGACTCCACACAGAAGGCACTCCAGCCAAGAATCGAATGGGAGAACCTTTTGCTGTGAGGCAACAATGCTACCGCTGTACCACTGCGGCTTTCAAAAACAAAGATGTTAGGTAAATACTGCAAAATACGTCTGCATTTTAACATCTTTTCCTCTTGGAATCTACCATTCCAAAATTCTTCACAAAAAAAGCTAGGCTCAGTGTAATCCAGCACATCACATAAAGACTTTCATCCATACTGTAATAAAACAGGTGGTGCACACAGTTAAAAAGTGCTTATGTGTCAAACTTATGTAAGGAGTCAGCATCAAATTTCTTACATAAGGACATCAGGCATGGGAACCATAATAGGAGAGGAATCACTGTAAAGTAATCTTTGTCTAAACCTTAATAACGAGAACCCGTGTAGCAAAACAAACCAAGAATAAAAAAGTTCATGGAGTGCCACTCGCCAGGCAGTGCAATGAAAGCAACTCACAACAGTATAACTTGAATGTGAAATACACCCTTCACAATGATAAATCCAAAAGTCAAAGCATGGAAAAAAGTTGAAACACTCTTTAACTCACATTAATCCAAAAGCAAGACGGTTGAGTGCTTTTGTCCTTTTTAAACGGACTTCATCAGAACCATCAAAACCCACAATTAATTGGTATATATAACCACTAAAATCTATAACCACACATCACATGATCAGTCAACAAGTGTATTAGTTTAAAGTGAACACATCTATAAAGCTCAACATTCTTTTAAAAAATACTACCCTATTAAAACTCCATTAAAGACAAAATAAAGAATGTAATACAGTGAATAATAAAACTGTGTATAAAACACAATAACATAGTTCATAAACACTATTTTAAAGTTGAGTAGCTTTATATTTTAAAACAGGTAAAATAGAGATATAGTCATTAAGACCTTTACCATTGGCAGCATTTAATCTTAACTGCCAAAACATATCCAACTGAGTTACCGAATCTCCCCCCTTAATGTCTTGGGGAACAATTTCCACAATCCCAAACAAAATTTAGTGAACCCAGGACACACTTGGAAATGCCTACACCAGGCATTATTTCTGTTGTCTCTACTGATGGCATAAATAAGTCCATACACTCTTCTTCTAAGTTGACACTCTTGTTTTCCTAATATAAAAACTATAACACGTTTGGCAGACTGCAATGTAGACAACCCCCTTTGCAGAAAAATTAAAATTTCTCAGCATAATATTCACAGGAGGTTGACCAGCCGATATCATTGCATCTTCCAAAATAAAAGGTCATTGATGATAGGCACCACACTTTTTAGTGCACTTCTTATTATCCCTAATAGAATGTAAAAAATCACACTAATGCCCAAACAGATATTTAAGATTATGACCCATTTTAAACACAAAAATAAGGCATGGGCCCTACTGCTTTATATACATTTTCATCACCCTTAAAAATGTTCCGGTTCTTATATACAATGTACTTAACTGCACTTGCTTGGTTATTAAAACTAACAACCAGGGAGTGTGTATATTTGACCTTGGGAAGCACATTCTCATCCCGAGGAACCTGCAACTCTTGCCAACCAACCAAAAGGGGGGGGGGGGTTCCATCAACCAGTAAAAAATGAAATCTGTTATCCCACAATTCAGTCACATCACTTACTATCTTACTTAACTCTCTGGGTTAACCCCTCTCCAAAAAAATTTTTTTAAGGGTCTCCACCTCAACGATGAAGTGAAAGAAGTCACCCTTAACAATTGCCTTTTAAAATGTTCTGTTTAACATGATTAGGACGACAGCCATGATAATCCAAAAAACTATCAGAAAAAGTAGGTTTTCTATAAACCATTGGAACATAATCTACCCCTTGTGTAGTCCTTAAATATAGTCACACCCAAATAACTAATCAAATCCATCTGAAAATGTCTGGTGAAGGACAAAAAACATGTTAACTCATTAAGATACAACAGAAAAAGTGTGTGCAATTCAACATCACATTCCTTCCATAAAATAAATATACCATCAAGGTATCTATAATAACTTAACCATCTAGATGCAAAATAGCAAGTCAAGATGGATTGTTTTTCAAGACTATAAAGAGCTAAATTAGCATATATAGGGACACAACTTGCTCCCATATCCACACCTTTAACTTGCCTGTAATATTCCCCTTCAAATGTAATATAATTATTAGTCAAAACCACTTCCATAAGTTCAACTATAAAGTTAACAGTTGTACCATCCAATGAGGTGAGTTCTACAATTGCTTGTCTAAAACTTGCTTTAAGTGCACACATTCACAATATATGCTGAATAGTATGTACATTTCTAGGCTTCAGACCACAAACTATTTTCTTAAAGATCAAGGACAAATCTTTTTCATACAGGGACATGGTACTTTCTGGCATCTGCACACATTATAGTTTCTTTTTTTAGTCCTTTTGCCCCCGACTGCCTGCTGATCACTAGTTCCCTCTTTTCCAGATGACCCATATTTTTGCCTTATCACAGAGAGTGAGAATCAACTGAGAGGGGGAGCAATTAAGACAGCCATAGCCATCAGGGGTGGTTCAAGGAATTTTGCTTTATGGCTCTAACTCTCCGTGCATTCACAGCTAAGCAGCAGAAGAGTAATATGCAATAGGCAGACCACACTAGTTGTACCTCACTTCCACAAAGGATGTTGCCAACAAGTATCTCTGCCATTTATATGTATGGAAAGGAGAGAAGTATTGCTAGAACTGAATTCATCCTCTAGTCTTGGTGAGTACCTTCACATAGTGGACCTTATTTTCACAAAATCTCACCAAGATGACACTGATATATATAGACTGAATTTTATAAGGCAAATATGCAGAGAGGTTAAAAAGTAACAGACAGCTGGGTGCACAGGCCCCATGAAAAAAAGTGCCCAATCCTGGTGTATGCACTGGCACCAGGACTGGAAAAAAATGACAGTATTGAATCCTCAAGATACAGAAGCATTCCTACAATGGGGTTCAGCTGGATTACAAATGGAGAGATGAAAAGTTAGCAAGCAAAGAAGAGTAGTAGTGCTGAAACTGAATTCATCTTCAAGTCTTGGTGAGTACCTTCATGAGGTGGACTCTTTTTCACAAAATCTCACCAAGGCTACACTGATATATAGACTGTATTTATATAGCATATATTACAAACAGAAGTAGATCAAAAACTAAAGAAGATAGCAGGGTGCACAATACCCAGGAAAAAGTGCCCAATCCTGGTAGGTAAAATGGTGCCAAAAATGACGGTGTAGCATACTCAAAATATGGAAACATTCCTACAATGGGGCCAGGCCAGACCCAGGGGGAGGATGACCACCCTGTTGTAGAAGGAAGTAGCAGTCCACAAAAACTGATAGGCCAAAGAAGAGCCATAAAGACGATAGACTGGACTATTAAGGATAAGAAATAAATTATGTATCGCTACTATTATGCAAAAAAAGCCCAGAATTTCCAGACACAAGATATACAAAAAGATTAAGAGAGAAATTAGAGGAATGAAAAATATTTCTGCAAGAAAAATTGTCGGAAGCTTCAAATAAAAATTTGTGGTCATTAATAAAAACAGATTTTTGAAAAACAGTATATTGAGCAAGAAACTTTGATCTGTTTGGAAAAAAGAAGCTTCTGAGGAAGTGGAAAATATAAACAACAAAACCTAAATATTTTTGAAAAGTATAAAAAAGAAATGCGGACATGGGAAAGAGAGATTTGATGTGGTGTAATATTTATGCAAAGCCGAAAGCCAAATTAATCAACATAAAGAAGGCAGCCCCAAAGATATTCAAAGAAAAATACAGGCAAAGGCATCCAGACATGGAGAATTTCATAATAAAAAATATATATCACAAAGAGGGAATGTAGAAAAGAAGATTAGTAAAGTAGAAGTTAAAAAATAGAAGTTGAAGTTATGGAGTGCCTGCTATGTGAAGGATTTGATGTAGAAGGTGAAACACAGGTTACATCACAGTATGATGGAATGAGTCCCCAAAATAAGGAGAAACAGGAAGATCAGGAGACATCTGAAGAAGAAATACGGACATGGGAAAGAAAAAGAGATTTAATATTGGTGATAGTTATGCAAAGGTAAAAGCAAAACTAATCAATACAAAAAAGCAGCACCATTGATATTTGAAGAGAAATACAGACAAAGGAATCCAGACATGGAAAACTTTACAATACTAAAAATAAGAAGACAAAGAGGAAAAGTTGAAAAGAAGATCATTAATGAAGAAGTTAAAGAAATAGAAACTGAGGTTATGAAGTACCTCCAAAGTGAAGGATTCATTGTAGAAAATCGAATTCAGAAAACACAAGACAGAACAATGGAGCTCCAAATTAAGGAGAAACCAGTGGAATGGGAAGCAATTGGTCAGGTGCCATATGAATATATTTTGGAGCCTTCCACAAGAAACCAGTATAAACATTCACTTGAAGCTGGACAGCAAGGGAAGGAACAAGAAACTGTGGAAACTGACACAGTTAATGTTGAGGAATGATAGGCGAGTGAGTTATCACATGACAGAGCAACAGATGGCACAGGATGAAATTGAAGAGAATGTGCCACAGGAAGATTTTATTTTTTTTATTTACATTTGTTGACTGGGAAAATATGACTGGACACAGGTCCTTTTTCAGCGGAGGCCCGGGGAGAAAAGCTCCACAATAAAAACAACAATTAAAAACAATTACAAGTTACAAGAAGTATAGGTAGGTTTTGTTTAACAATAGTAGTAAACAGTTATAGTTTAAAATGAAATTATTTAGTTAAATGGTACAACACTTATATCATTGGTGCTATAAAGACTAGCAAGCATTTTAATAGCTGAGCTAGCAGCTATTACCCTTGAATAACAATGGCTAAGATTACAGCTGGGATATAGGTTTACAAGCAATGTATTTGGCTGCAATCCGAGGTAGTTAGAGGGGTGGAAGAGTTTGGGGTAGAGAGGTTTGTTACAGGGGCATGCCCAGTGCTCTTTTAGATGAGATTTTAGAGCAACGTTGAAGTTAGTGCATGATGACACAGAAGTTATAATGTGAGGAAGAGTATTCCATAATTTTGCCATGGAGTAGGAGAAGAGAGCTTCTCCAGCAGAGTTCCTGGTTCTAGTTACCTGAAATTGATTTTTGCTGCTGGAGCATAGTGGTCTGATGGTATGATAGGGCTGGAGTAGATTTTGTAGGGAGGGGACTTTTAGAGGATGATTTCGTAGTTTGTGGGCGAGTGAGAGTTGGTACCATTGAAGGAGGTGAGGGAGTTCTAGTCAGCCTAGTTCAGTAAGTGAGGTGCAGTGGTGGCTACGGTAGTTTGTGCCAGTAGCAAACCTTGGTATTTTGTTATAGCAAGCTTCGAGTTTACCTAACTCACTTTGCCTTAGGTTGGTAAATATTGGAGAGGCGTACAGTAGGGTAGAGATAAGGTTGCTATTTGCAACTGAAATATTGGCTGTTTTGGTGAGGAATTGCTTATTTCTGTGTAAAGCTCCTAGTTTTTTGTGTACTTTTTTATGGTTAACGAGATGTAGATGTCAAACTTGAGGTTACTGTCAATTCCAACTCCAAGTAGTTTGGTGTGGTCTGTTGGGGGGATAATGGTGTTGTCATTGGCTTTAATATTAAATTGGTGGGTGTTTAGATTGTGTTTGGTGGATTGGAAGATGAGGAGTTTTGTTTTGTTTGGGTTAAGTATTAATTGTGCATCTGAAAGCCAAGTTTCAACTGAGGAAAAGGCTTCCTGTGTGGTCTTTTGAAGTTCAGGAAGGGAGTGGGCTGAGCAGATGATGGTGGAATTATCTGTGTACTGTATGAGAGTGGCTTGTTTGGTAGCAGAGACTAGATTATTAGTGAATATGGAGAAGAGTAAGGGGCCAAAGATGGATCCTTGGGGAACACCTATTGAGACAGGGAGTTGGGGAGATATATCATTACGCCAAACAACGGATTGATGGCGGTCAGTCACGTAGCTCAGGAACTAGTTTGTGACAGATTGAGAGAAGGATAGAGTACTGAGGACAGTGATGAGTTGTTTATGAGAGACCATGTTGAATGCTTTAGATAGGTCTAGGAAAGTTGCAGAGATGAAATAACCATTGTTTTTATGCTGAAGGGTTGTATTAGTGAAAGCAAGTAGGGCAGTGGTATGGTCGGAAACCATGTTGTGTGTTAGACAGGAGGTTGTTAGCAAGGAGGTAGTTTAGAACTTGAGAGTGAATGCATCTCTCAAGTATTTTTGATAGAGGAGACAGAATAGCTATGGGCCGGTAGTTGGTGAATTGTGTGGAGGACCCACCTTTGTGGAGGGGATAATGTGGGATATTTTCCATTGTGAAGGGATATAGCTTTCAGATAAAGATCGGTTAATCAGGATTGCAACTGGGTAGGCTAGGGCTTCAGCTGCAATTTTAAGGTACTCAGCTGGGAGGTTGTCAGCTGCTAGTTTTGTGGACTTTAGGTTCGATAAGAGTTTTTTTATGTTGGAGGTAGGGATAGGAGAGAAAGAAAATGCAGTGGGCAGGTTACTAGGTGTAGTTGGAGTGGGTAGGGGAGAGGGGTTGTGTTGTTTTGCTAGTGATAGAACGGTTTGTGTGAAGTGAGTGTTGAAAGAGGTAGGAATGTTTTCAGAGGAGTTTGTTTTGTTTGGTGGAGGGGTTCCTACTTTTCCTGGGTGGAGGATGGAGTTGGCGGTTGACCAGAATTGTTTGGGGTTGTTTTGGGTTGAGTTCAGGGCAGACTGGTAACATAGGATTTTGTCCTGTTTTATTAATTTTTTGACTTTATTACATAATTCACAGAATTTCTATCAGAGATAGATGATAGATGATAGAAGATAGGCGACAGAAGATAGAAGATGCAATAGAACTTTCTATAGAATGCCGTAGGAAATGGAAAGCAAAAAATGTGCCCTCAGTTTAGAAGAAAACGAGCTAAGAGAAGAGTTGCTTGATTTAATAGAGCTATATAGACATATTAAGATCAATGAAAGAAATAGACTGCAGAAGGTCAATAAAACCCCAAAAGTCAGAAGGTTGTACAAATGAACACAGTAATTAGGACTGTCCATAGATATTCATGCGATATAACATAAGTAAACAGGATCTATTACTGTGCAGCTAAACTGATAACTGATAAGTTCTACCACAAGAACACAAGGTAGCGAGGGAGAGAAAGGGGAGAAATTGAATACATAATGGAAATATCGAATAGAGAAAACTATAAAGCAACTAAGACAGGAAATGCCACTGTTAGAAGAGTATAGAAGAGAGAACGGATCGACAAAAATACTTAGAAAGATTGACGTGATAAAAGCAATGCAGAGTATTAGAACAGATCAGGATCTATCATGCACTATCACAAATAAATTCAAAACCTAAGCACAGGTGGAAAAACTTAGAAGATATGCAGATAAATATAAAAGAAAAGTACAAAATAATTATAGAGAATTGGGAAACAAGGTAAAAGGAATTGAAAGACCAACAAAAAAAAAGAGGAAATAGATAAATTTTGGACAGGTATCTATGAAGATCTTATGGAACATAACAAAGATGCTAAATGGATAGGAGAAGTAAAAGAAAGAATTAGAAGTTTAAAGGTACAGGATATGAAATGGGATGAAGTAACAGCCAGAGAGATTGAAACAAAGTTAAGACAAGCCTCTAATTGGAAAACCCCAGGGCCAGATGCAGTACCTAACCTCTGGTTAAAAGTATTAACATCTTCGCATGAAGATTTAGCCATGAGTAATAATTATTTATATGCGCACCCCAACAGACACCAACCTGGCTAACAACAGGAAAAACAATGCTCCT
Source organism: Protopterus annectens (assembly GCF_019279795.1). Taxonomy (NCBI): domain Eukaryota; kingdom Metazoa; phylum Chordata; order Ceratodontiformes; family Protopteridae; genus Protopterus; species Protopterus annectens. The sequence goes on from NC_056731.1 coordinate 1,841,014,246, forward strand.
ACTTAAGAGGGAACCTACAAGCTACCCTAAAAATGATAGACCAATAACTTGCCTTCTGACGACATATAAAATATGCACTGGAATTGATGCCGACAGAGTTTATAGCCATTTAGAAGAAAATTCAATTACGCCAATAGAACAGAAGGGCAATAAAAGAAAAAAGGATAATTTGTTGTTAAAGTCATACTAGAGGTGGTCTCTATCATGTTGTTGAACTCTTAAAAGTTCGAACGTCATATGGTAGACACTATATGATCACACTTTTAAAAGTTTGAATGTTTCAATGAACATCTCCGTATAGTACAGAATGGGAAAGTTTCCCTTTTCTGCACTGTAGTGCAATCTCGAAGTGAGTATATTTAAAGCGCGGGGGGTGTAGGGGGCTCCCCCCCTGCTTAAACCATTCAGGTAGGTTTTTTTATTTGGTTTATTTTTTTATTACACTTTTGAAAGTTTGATCATATGGTGTCGACCATATGATGTTCAAACTTTTAAATGTTCGATTATGTAATATAGATGCTAGTGGAGAACTATAAAAAGGGGAATAATTTAAGTATGGCATGGATTGACTACAAAAAAAATTTGATAGTATCCCACATTCATGGATAAAAGAGTGCTTAAAAATGTATAAGATACACTTAATACTCATCGACTCCATTACAGTGACCATGAAACAGTGGCAGACCACTTTGCAATTAAGCCATGATAAAGGACAAATTATTATTCAAGGGATAAAAATTCAAAAGGGGATATTCCAGGGTGACTCTCTATCACCACTGCTATTCTGCCTTTCCCTTAACCCATTATTAAGCTGTCTACTTAACAGCTTAGGCCATGGCTATAATTTGGCTTCTAAAAAAACACAAAATGTAAAGACTTCTCGTCTTCTCTTTGTTGATGATTTGAAACTGTATAGCTCATCAGATGAGGAACTGAAAGCACAACTGCAAGTTGTCAAAACTTCTTCAGATGATATAAGAATGTCATTTGGTCTTGATGAATGTGCAAGAGCAACCTTTAAAGCAGGAAAACTGCAGCACCAAGAAAACATTAGTTTGGGACAAGAATGTGATATAAAAGAAGTTGAGCAAGAGGGAGTGTATAAATATTTGGGAATTGATGAATGATCGACAATAAAACATGAACAAATGTGAATAAAACTTAGTAAGGAGTACTTTAGAAGACTTAAATTAATCCTGAAAACAGGGTTGACATCTAGGAACAAAATCCAAGCTATAAACCAATTTGCTCTTCCTGTCCTAACTTATAGTTTTGGAGTGATTCACTGGCCCCAAATGGTTTTAGATAGATTAGTCAGGAAAACAAGAAGAATGCTTCATGCTCACCAAATGATTTATAAAAATCAGTGCATACCAAGATTATATATTTCCCACTCTGAAGGAGGGATGGACATCCTTGAAACTGATTACATGTATAGATCTGCAATTGTGGCACTCCACACATATCTGCCGACCTTACAAGACCCAAATGTAGTGAAAGTTTTGAAACATTAGGTTTGAGGAGAATAAATCTAAGATGACTTCCCTGCTTAGGTTAGCAGAAGCATATTGGCGTCAAGTAGGAATGGAAATCAAACCCCAAGTAACTGAATGTGCCAAAAAACAAAAGAAAAAATATAAGGTGAAGGACCAGATGAGAAGGCAAGAAATGTGGGAAATGCATAAATATAGTTGAAAGTATACAAAAACTTCTGGGAGAGCCTCATGTTGATCAGGAACGAATGCAGGAATGGTTAAGGAGAGGCGAATTCAAACCAAGAGATGAAAAGTTAATATTGGTGGGACAAGATAGTGGGCTACAAACACATTGGCTTATAAAGTCCATTGAACATGTGGGAGAAACAGACAAATGTAGGTTTTGTAAAAGAGAATTGGAAACAATTGCACACCTCATTGCTGGTTGTGACATACTAATGGCAGGAAGACTGTATATTGAAAGGCATAACAATGTGGCAAGACTGTTGCACTGGAGATTGTGCAAACATTATGGTACTGAAGTGATTAAAAAACATTGGAAATATGAACCACAAAGCATCATAGAAAATTATGAAGTGTATATCACATGGGATCATCCATTACCAGCAGTTCAAAAGATAGATGCTAGAAAACCAGATATCGTGGTCCAAGAAAAGAAGACAAAAGTAGCATTGATCACTGAAATTGCCACACCCAGTGACTACAGTGTATTGCATACAGAGAGACACAAAGTCATACAATATCAGGATTTGCAGGCTGAAATGAGAGCAATGTGGAAGAAAGATACCCAAATAGTTCCAATAGTAGTAGGAGCAATGGGTCTTCTAAAGAAGAATCTACAATTGTATTTAGATATGCTACCAGTACATGTAACTCCATATGAATTGCAGAAGGAATCATTCCTGGGCACATTGTGGGTGCTGCGAAGAGCACTTTTGGCTGACAACAAAGATTGAAACAATATTAATTTTATGAACTTTAATCGTACTTTGACTTAGGAATGGGGTCCATTCCTGCCATGGTATTAGAAACCCAAAAGATCTGGAGAAATTAAAAAAAAGGATTAGGCCAGGGGGAGGAAGGCCCTCATGTTCAAGAAGGAAGTAGCAGTCCACAAAAACTGATATGCCAAAACAGAGACATAAAGATGACAGAGTGGACTATTGAGGAAAAGGAACAAATTATGTATTCATTAATACAACAGATTCATGAAAAACATTACATAGACAAACACACTTTTTAGCTGCTTGAAAAAAGAAGTGATCAAGAAAGTGTAAAAATATAAAGAACAAAACCAAGACATTTTTCAAAGGTATAAAAGAGAAACATGGACATGTAAAAGAGATCTGATATGTAATATTTATGCAATGGAGAAAGCCAAACTAATCAAATAAGTAGCTCCAAAGATATTTGAAGAGAAATGCATGCAAAGGCACTCATATATGGAATATTTACAAAATAAAAAAAAATAGAAAAGGAAAGGGAGGATGTGGAACATAGGATTAGTAAGGCAGAAGTTAATGCATCTCTCAAGTCATCTTTGTTTACTGGGAAATATGACTATATAGTACCCATTTTCTGCAGAGACCAATGGAGAAAAGCTCCATTTGTTTACATTGTACTATTGTAACTGAAAAAGACAAGTCACAGAAACACAACTGAAAGCATAAAAAGTTTAAAGTTTAATAAGGTAAGCGCTTTCACACCAAATAGTAGTGCTCCATCAGACCATATAAAAACTGCATCAACAAAAACTTTTAATATATTCATATTAATTCAAAGCAGTCAATTAAAATCAAAGAAAGGTAAAGACCTGACATCAGCTTGTATTATTTAAAGATACATCTTGCTTTTAGTGCAGGCTTAATAGAAACCCTGTCATTTAGACCTGAGTATTTATTAGCTTGTCATAGTATAATCCAATGCAATTCTCTGGTTTCAGTAAGGTTTTTAACATCACCACCACCACATATATTTTCAGAAATAATTTCAATAACCTGAAATCTAAAACCATGTTCATTTTCATTCTCCATACAATGTCTGGCAATGCATTCTTGGTATCACCATTCCTAATACAATAAATATATTCCCTGACTTGTTCCATCAGTGACCTATTGGCTTTTCCTACATAGAAACAGTGACAAGTTGTGCATGATAGATCAGATTCCTAGTTCGACAATTAGCTTTAACCTCAAATGTATACTCAAAACAAGTAACTGGATGAATAAAACATGCTGATGTATTAATAAACATATAGAAATTGCATGTAAGGGATTGACTGGTGCCTGTCCAACCACCGCCCTGTCTACTTTCTTTTTGTGTCACATTTTTATAGCTGAAGGAAGTTGAGACATGGTTGCTTGTTAGTAACCATGGATGTTGTATCATTATTTACTGCCATCCCCCACCCTTTGGGAATTTTCATGGTACATGACTTCCTTGTTAACAATAGTGAATACACTTTAAGTAAAATTGATCTGAGTTGTATGTTCTTGGAAATTGTGCTAGAAAAGAATGTCTTTCTCTTTGAAGGACACCTGTTCCTACAGAAGGCTGGCGTAGCTATGGGCACACCTTGTGTTATGGCTGAATGGGAGAATTCACTGTTAAACTTAGATGAATATACTCAATTGGTTAGTTTCTACAGGAGATTTGTACATGACTTGTTTTTTGTGTGGGGGGGCACTGAAAGACAGCTTATGTCGTTTATTATCCATCTAGAGTCTACTACATCTTTTCTTAAATTTACATATAAGTTTTCCGGCAGCAAAATAGACTTCCTTGATGTACTATTTAGTATTGATACAACCAGGAATTTTCAGACTAAATTATATAGGAAACCCTGTAGAAAAAATCCTATCCTTCATAGGGATAGCATGCATCCTGGCTATATATTCCGGAATGTTATTAAAGGTCAAACAATGATAATGTCTCGAATGAACAATTATGATGATGTTTTTAGACAAGATGCTCAGATGCTTAAGAAAGAATTTCATGAAATAAGGCATGTGAGGTTGAAAGAAATGTTTGTATGGGAGCTATACATAGGAAAAATAAGGCAAACCCATATTTTTCAAATCATGTTTTTGAGGCTAAGTCCTCTCAGGTTACTAGTAATAGGAGTAGTTTGCCTATTACCTTATTTAACACTAGTGATATGACTGGCATAATGAATATTAAGTCGAATTGGCCTGTATTGAGCTTGGACACTGACATCTCGAAGGTTGTTGGCCAGAGACCGAATTTTGCCTTTAAGTATAAGAAATCTCTTAAAAGAAAACTTTGTTATAAAAACATGACACAAAAACAAAGTAGACAGGGTGGTGGTTGGACAGGCACCAGTCAATGGCTTACATGCAATTTCTCTATGTTTATTAATACATTAGCAAGTTTTATTCATCCAGTTACTTGTTTTGACTATAAATTTGAGGTTAAAGCTAATTGCCGAACTAGGATTCTGATCTATCTGGCAACATGCACAGCTTGCTGCTGTTTCTATATAGGAAAAAAAAATAGGTCACTGATGTAATGAGTCAGGGAACATATTTATTGTATTAGGAATGGTGGCACCAAGAATGCATTAGCCAGACACTGTATGCAGAATGAGAATGAAAAAGAAGTTATGTACTTACCATAACGTTCCATGTGAGCTGTTCATCTCGCCTTCATTCTTTACTGACGGGTTTGGAGCCGATCCCTCGACTCCAATACGGCCAATTGCAAAGCTTGAGGTCTTCAAATAGCTTGAGGCCAAGTCCCTATCCCATGATGCACCTCTGAATTATCTCAGATCTTGTTTGCTGCGTAAACTAATACCATATGTCATTCTTACATTCCTAGAGAAAAGGAAGAGAACATTTGAGCAACCAGCATCTCGGTCATCTATCAGCCCAGGAGGGGTAGGAGGGAGGGACGTAAGAATGAAGGTGAGATGAACAACTCGCATGGAACATTATGGTAAGTACATAACTTCTTTATGTGAAGTTGTTCAATCTCGCCGTTCATTATTTACTGATGGGTAGCGTCCCAAGCACCATCAATCTTGGGTGGCTCACGGGAGTATATTTCTCAGGACCATGGATCCAAATGAGGCCCTGTCCCTGGAGGCCTTGCCAACTTTGTAATGAGTGATAAAGGTATGAGGTTTTGACCAAGTGACTGCTGCACAAATGTGGGAAGTCTGGCAGAAAAGGCAGAAGATGTAGAAACTGCTCTGCTTGAGTGAGCTTTAATCTTGTGTTGCAAAGGCATATTGGTAGCTGAATGGGCAAAGGTGATACAGTCAGATAACCATTTAGACAGAGTTGTTTTAGCCACTGGTTTCCCCTTCCTGGAGTCTAAAAATGAAACAAAAAGCTGGTCTGATTTCCTGAAATCTTTTGTTCTATCCAAATAAAATCTGAGCTGTCTGTGAACATCTATTTTGTGCAGCATATACTCTAAATTGTTAGAAAGATTGGGAGAGAATACTGGCAAATCAATAATTTGGTTGAGATTGGTTTCAGTGCAAACTTTGGGCAAGAATGAGGGATTTGTTCTAAGTGATACTCTGTCAGCATGAAATATCAAACAGCGAGGCTTGATGGATAAAGCCTGAAGTTCTAACACTCTGCGGGCAGAAGTAATAGCTACCAGAAAGATGGTCTTCCAAGTCAAAAATTTGAGATCACAAGATGAAGCTGGTTCAAATGGCGGGAAAATTATACGTGAAAGCATAAAATTTAGATTCCATGGAGAATAGGGAGATTTCACAGGTGGTCTAATATGAAAGGTCCCCTTGAGAAAGGCTTTGGATAACTTGTGAGACATGATATTTAAACCTTCAAAACCAAGATGGAAATTAGAAATAGTAGCCAATTGAACCTGAACTGTTGCTGCTGCAGCTCCTTTGTTAAAAATCATAGTCAAGAATTCTAAGATGGAAGCCATAGGGGCTTGGTAAGGATCAATATTATTTTTAGAGGCCCATATAGAACATTTCTTCCATTTGCTAAGATATAGCTTTCTAGTGGAAGACTTATGAGAAGACAAAAGGATCTATTTCATCTCATTGGAAAGGTTATGGAACCTGGCTATGATGGGAACTGGAGCAGCCAAGCTGTCAGCTTCAAGGACTGCAGAGAGGGATGACGGTCCCCCAACGGGTATGTCAGAAGGTCTGGAACTGGGTCCAGAATCCAAGGATCCTCCAAGAGATGAAGTCGAAGGAAGGGGAACCAAATCTGACAAGGCCAATAAGGGACTATAAGAATGATGGTCCTTCCCAGGGATTTTGCTTTCTGTAGAACCTTGGGTATCAACGGTACTGGAGGAAATGCAGAGAGGAGACCCGGGGGCCAATCGTGTATGAGTGCATCCCTCGGGGCTTCTCCTGGAGGGGGGATCAGGGCAAAGTAGTTTCTGCATTTCGTGTTCATGTGACTGGCAAAAAAGGTCGCAGCAAGGCTGGCCCCACCTGTGGAATATCCTGTCTGCAATTTCTTTCTTGAGGGACCACTCATGGGGCAACAAGATTGCCCTGCTCAGTTTGTCTGCTATCACATTGGATCTCCCCGGGATGTGCGCTGCCAACAGAAAGTGCTGGGTGGAAACAGCCCACTGCCAAACTCTGAGAGCCTCTTGGCAAAGGGGGTAAGATCTGGTTCCTCCTTGTTTGTTCAAATACTAGACTACTGACATGTTGTCTGTCTGAATTGCAATTGTCCCAAGAGGAACAGAGTCCTGAAAGTACTGCAACACCAAAAGTTCTGCTCTCACCTCTAGGGCATTGATATGCAGATGTGTCTCTTGATCAGTCCATGTGCCTTGGGCAGTCTTTCCCTGAAAATGCCCCTCCACCCTATCAGGGAAGCATCCGTGGTCACAGTGGCTGCTGGAGGGGGTAGCACAAATGGGCATCCTATCATGACATGAAGTGAGGTCAACCACCACTGAAGATCCTTCTTGCAAGGATTTGTGATCATTATAGTGTGATTCATGGGTAGCTCTCGGTAAGACCATTGAGTGAACAACAGCCATTGAAGTATCCACATGTGCAACCAAGCTAGTGGTATGGCTAGAATTGCTGCTGCCATCATGGCTAATACTTTCAAAACTTCCGATGCTGTTGCTTTGTCTTTTGATATCAGGATGCTGACATGTTGACGAATAAGAAGGACTCTTTCTACTGGAAGTCTTAGGGTGGTGGTGTCCAACTCTGCCCTGATAAAAGTGATATGCTGCGATGGCGACAAGGCAGATTTTTCTGAGTTGATTGTAATGCCCAGATGATTGCAGAGTGACAGAGTGGACTCTCTGGCCTGAATAAGTTGATGCCTGGTGGTAGCGGTAAGCAGTCAATTGTCTAGGTATAGAAACACCTGGAATCCTAGATACCTCAGGTATGCCGTGACCACTTGGTGAACACTCTGGGGGCTGTAGTGAGACCAAAGGGCAGGGCTCGAAACTGGTAGTGATTGGCTCCCAGCCGGAAGTGCAGGTGATCCCTGGATGGTCTGGCCATTTGTATGTGGTAGTACGCATCCTTGAGGTCTGTTGAGCACATCCAATTGTCTTTCCCTAAGAAGGGAAGTATAGACTGAAGCGTGACCATCCGGAACTTCTCTTTCTTTACTTATTGGTTCGGTCTGCTGAGGTCCAATATGGGTCTCCAGTCCCCCATCTTCTTTGGAACCAAAAAGAATCTTGAGTAATTTCTGGATCCTGTTTGGTCTGCTGGGACTGGTTGGATGACTCTTTTTGCTAGCAACGTTTGAATCTATATAGTTGCCTGTTCCCTGTAACTGGGTGAAATGTCCAGGATTTTTCTTATGATTGGAGGGGGTGTGGCAAATGGAATGAAATACCCTCTGGAAATTATACTTTGTACCCAGCTGTCTTTTGTTATTTTGAGCCAGGCATCTGGGTACAAAGATTAGCGACCCCCGACTGCCTCCAGAGCAGGACAGTTGGGCCTCCTCTCAGGAACGCTGGTAGGGCTTCCCAGAGAAGTGATCTCTGTCACCCTTATGTTGCGGACCCACTCTACCATGAGGGCAGCATCTTCCATTATTACCCCCTCCTCTGCCCTGGAGGGGGGTTCACCACATGTGCCCTGAAAGGCTCCTTGGGCTTTTCGGAACCACACTTTTCTCCCCCTTTGACCTTTGGGATAGGGTCTGGTAGGGATGGAAAAATGGACCCCGATGGCAGACAGAGTCTTTCTGTCCTGTTCACACCTGGTTAAGGTTTCCATCACTTTAGGCCCAAAAAGGGACGAGCCATCAAAGGGTGTGTTCACAAAGGATGACTTGAGGGGCTCCATGAAGGAACACAAGCGCATCCAGGAATGTCTTCTAAGAGCGATTCCTGTACCTGCTGCCCTACTCGTTCCATCAACTACATAGGATATGAGACACATGAATGAGTTGACAATAGAATTTAGGGTAGCAAGCTGGGCACAACTTTGTCAGAGGCTCCTGCAGCTACTGTACCCTGAAGAGTATCTCCCAACTCCTTAAGGATATCTCTTTATAACCTAGTAAAATGGGTTAAGTAGTTCAGTGAACGGAGAGCAAAGGTTGCTGAACTGAACATGCGCTTCCCATATCTATCCATAATCCTGGAGTCTCTGTTAGGAGGATGGATAGACGAGGAAGTCTCAGACATTTCCTTATTGGTGGCCGATGCCACAACCATGGCATCAACTGGCACACCTTTAGTTAAAAATGTTTTGTCCAGTGGGGCAGAAATACATTTATTAGACCTCCTACGGACAAGCTCCATAGTATTCAGAGACTCCCACTCCTTCGTAAGACCAGCTGCATCAGCTCATCGAAGGGCAGAGACACCCAAGAGGTGGAGGGCTGAGACTTGAAAGCCTTCAGGAGAACTGACTCATCCTCAGTAGGGCTTTTGGACTGCCAGTCATCCCTTAGCCTAAGAATCTCAAGTATCTCAGTGAAGGAGATATCCTCAGAGGGGGATCGTGGGGACCATTCTAACTCATCTAAGTCAGTATCCGATGTGAGAGACTCCTGTGGGGAGTCTAGGTGCTTCCTCTTGCACAATCTCTTCCTGGGAACCTCATCAGTGGGGGTCTCTGGTGAGGTCTTGGAAGAGCAGAGGCCACCCATTGGGGTTTCCTGAGGCTCTGGGTCTCTACTCTTAGTGAGGACGTGTGATGCAGAAGCAGACGCAGGCACTTTTGGGGAGGAGGAGGGCAGACCTGAGGTCGAGGATGTCCTAGGAGACATGACTCTCCTCATGGCATCGAAAGCACCCCTGCTCCAGTGTGAGGGAGCTGATGGATCTGAGGAAATCATTGACATCCTCGGCACCGGAACAGTGGGCTCCGAGCCCGAGGAAGGATCCGAGCTCATCCACGCTGAAGCCCTGAGAGGCAAAGTTGGAACCGACAAGTCAGTCCAACTGTCCTCCCCAGACCTGACCAGAGACTGTCAGCTCCTAGAGTCCTCGATAGGCATCGGCTATGAGGGTTCCACTAACATCAGGTCTGCCTCCTCTGGCTCTGAAGGACCAGCATGGCTCAGAGGAGGAATAGTAAGAGTTGGTGCAATGTTCTTCGGTTCCGAAGCCATTTGGGTCGAAGCAAATATTGGCTAATGCCGGTCTGACAAAAGCTTCCGTACGTCTGATCCATGTCCAGATCCAACAGGCTGACAGATGATCGAGAAGATTGTACCAAAGGTGGTACTGACTGAAGAATAGGACTCTTCAGCGCTTTGGAGACTGGTTCCAAGACTGGGGACTGGCTCCGAAATGGAAAGACTATCTCCTCTGAGCGCAGTAGAGCCGAAGTCGATGACTTCTTGATTTTTTTGAGTCCGATGTCTTGGAAGATTTTGAAGACCTACTGGAGCCAACCTGGTCACTCAAAGCTTCCTGAAATTAAGGCTTTAACAAGACAAGCCTCTGTCAGTCAGTTTCCTCTTCCTTTCTTGCAGGACCCTAGGGGAGAAGGAATGACAAATGGCACAATTGTCTTGCAAATGCAGAGCCCCTAGACAATAAACACAGTTAATGTGGCTGTCTGCAACTGACATTTTCTGACCACACATAGGGCACTTTTTGAACCCAGACTTGGGGTGCTTATCTTGGTCAGCCATAGTAAAGTTAGAAATTATTTACTGCTACCACCAAAAACTACAACAGTAAATTTTCACAGACTAGAAAAATAGCAGGTAAGCCTTAAAAAAGCAGGTTAAAAAGAGAACTGCTGAGAAACAACAACCTTATCTAAATAAGAGTGTTCACTGTAAATTTAAACAGTAGTAACTGACTAAGCCTTATTTAAAAATGCAGAAGGCTAGACAGACCACACAGAAATCTAATTACTACAACTATCTAAACAAATGTGACAAAGGTCACTAATATCACAGCAAGCTGAAAAAAAGGGAAGCAAGCTTATCTATATGGACTAAGGTTTACTGTACTGAGCCTTAAATAAAACCAAAGGCTAGACAGACCACACCTTAAAGAACTACACGTAACTAGGCCTAAAAGAGGCCAACTACAAATATATGAAAAAACAGTAATGGGAAGGGAAAGACACACTGAAAGCTATAAGAGCTTTATAAACAGTCCTAACTAACTAACTATACTAACTATCAAAAAACTTTTATAGGAATTTTAATGAAAAATTTTTATCTGGCCCAAGCTAATTCAGAACCTCCGATCTGTTGCAGTGGCAAACTATATCTGAGGTAATTCACAGGTGCATCATGGGATAGGGATTTGGCCTTGAGCTATTTGAAGACCTCGAGCTTTGCAATTGGCTGTGTCAGAGCCGAGGGATCAGCTCCGAACCCATCAGTAAAGAATGAACAGCAAAACTGAACAACTTCACATCATGGTTTTAGATTTCAAGTTATTGAAATTATTTCTGAAAATATACGTGGTGGTGATGTTAAAAACTTTACTGAAACCAGAGAATTGCATTGGATTATACTATGGTAAGCTGATAAATACCCAGGTTTAAATGACAGGTTTTCTAGTAATAAAGCCTGTACTAAAAGCACAATGCCTCTTTAAATAATACAAGCTGATGTCAGGTGTCTACCTTTCTTTGATTTTCATTGACTGCTTTGAATTAATGTGAATGTATTAAAAGTGTTTGTTGATGCAGTTTTTATATGGTCTGATGAAGCACTAATATTGGGTGTTAAAGTGCTTACCTTATTAAACTTTTAAACTTCTTATGCTTTCAGTCGTGTTTCTGTGCCTTGTCTTTTTCAATTACATTGGTCTTTGGCTTGCAGGGACTGTTTATTCCTTGGGAATTTTATCTTTTGTCTCTGGTGTTTACATTGTACTATACTTTGTTCCAGTTAAATGCAGAATAGTTACATTTCAATTTACATTTATAAAAGAAATTGGGTGGAGCAGGAGACACCTTAAGAAGAAACATAGACATGGGAAATAATAAGAGATTTTTATAGGGTGCAATATTTATGCAAAGGAGAAAACAAAACTAATCTATACAAAAAAGCAGCACCAAAGATATTTGAAGAGAAATACAAGCAAAGACACATTATGGAAAATTTCAAAATACAACTCCCAAAAAAAAAGAAAACAGAGGGAAAGCAGAAAAGAGGATTAGTATTACAGAAGTTAAAGAAATAGAACTAAAGTTATGGATTACCTGCAAAGTGAAGGGTTTAGTGTAGAAAATCCAGCACAGTTAACGTCACATTATGATGGAGCAATGAGTTCACAAACCAAGGAGAAATAGGTGGAACTGGAAGCATCTGATGACTTGCCATATTATGATGCTCTGGAGCCTTCAGTAGGAAACCAGTTCAAAAATTCAGCTGGAGTTGCACAGCAAAAGAAGGAACAGGAAGCAGTGACAACTCTGATGCAGTCAATGTTGTGGAGTGATGAGCCAGTGAGTTCCCATATAAAGGGGCAGCAGATGACACAGGATGCGGTTGAAGATGGTATGGCACAGGAAGATGTTCTGGAACTTTCTTTAGAACGCCAACAGGAAACAGAGAGCAAAGAATGTGTTCTCAGTTTACAAGAAAATGATCTAGGGTAAGAGTTGCTTGATTTAATAGAGATGGACAGACATATTAAGATTGATGAAAGAAATAGATTACAGAAAGTAAATAAGATCCAAAATGCTATCAGTCTGATAAAACAGATAATAATCAAGATGTTAGCAGAAATTCATATGATATAACAGAAATAAACAAGATATATTACTATGCAGCTAAATTAATAACTAATAAAGTCTTACTACAATAAACATAGAGCAATAAGAGAAAGGAAGGGAAGAAATAAAATACCATCATGGAAGCATTGACTAGAGAAAATATAAAGCAATTGAGACAAGAAGTGTCACTGTTCAAAGAATATAGAAGAGGGAACAGATGAACAAAAATACTTAGAAAGATAGATGTGGTAAAAAGCAATGCACCAGGGTCTGTTGTATATTGTTGCAAATAATAAACTAAATATATAAGCACAGGAACAAAATGAGCAATTTACTGATGACCCAAAAAAGTTTTATAGACCATTGGGAAACAAATCAAAAGGAATAGAAGTACCACCAAAAAAAAAGAAGAAGAAGAAGAAGAAATAGACACATTTTGAATAAATATTTATGAAGATCCTGTGGAATATAACAAAGATGCTGAATGGTTAGAAAAATAAGAGAAATAGTAAGGAATTAAAATATAAAGGTTCCGAAATGGGTTGAAGCAATGATCAGAGAAACTGAAACAAAATAAAGAAAAGCTCCTAATTGGAAAACCCCAGGCCCAGATGCAGTACCTAATTTCTGGCTAAAAGTATAAACATCTTTACAGAAAGATTTAGCCCTGAGTAAGAATTACTTATATGCTCATCCCGAACAGACACCAACCTGGTTAACGACAGGAAAAAAAGCTACTCTAATGAAGAGTGAATCTGTAAACCACCTTAAAGATTATAGACCAAAAACTTGCCTTCCGATGATGTGCAAACGATATACTGGAATTGATGCAGACAGAGTTTATAGTCATTTAGAAGAAAACTCAATTGTGATAATAGAACAAAACAATAACAGAAGAATGTCATATAGAACAAAGGATCATTTGTTGCTAAATAAAGCCATAATAGAGAATTATATAAAGGGGAAGAATCTAAGTATGACATGGATAGACTGTAAAAAAAAGCATTTGACATTATCCAACATTCATAAATAAAGGAATGTTTACAGACGTATAAGATACATCCTACAATGATCACTTATATTACAGTGACAAACCACTTTCCAATTAAGGCGTGAAAAAGTACAAATTATTATCCCAGGGATAAAAATTCAAAGGGGGATATTCCAGGGTAATTCTTTGTCATCACTGCTGTTTTGTCTTGCTCTTAATCCATTAAGCTATTTACTTAACAGATTAGGTCTTGGTTACAATTTGCCTCCCAGAAAACAACCTTGCTTAAAGACTTCTCTTCTACTTTTTTGTGAATTACTTAAACCTGATAGTTCATCACGTGAGGAGTTGAAAGCATAACTAACTACAAGTTGTTAAAACTTTCTCAGATGATATAATAATGACATTTCATCTTGATAAATGTGCAAAAGTAATGTTTAAAGCAGGAAAGTTGCAGTACCAAGCAAATATCAATCTGGGACAGGAATGTAATATAAATGAACTTGGGCAGGAGGGAATGTATAAATATTTGTAAATTGATGAAGGATTGACAATAAAACATGAACAAACACGAAAAAGACTCAGTAAGGAATATTTCAGAAGACTAAACTAATATTGAAATCAGCCTTGACATCTATAAATAAAGTTCAAGCTATAAACCAATTTGTTCTTTCTGATCTAACTTACAGTTTTGGTGTGATTGACTGGCCCACTAGGATATTGAATTAGTTGAATAGGGAAACAAGAAAAATGCTTCACACTTATCAAATGATATTTAAAACTCAGTGGTTACTAATATATTCCATTCTCTGAAAGATGTATGGGCCTCCACGAAATTGATTTCATGTATAGATCTGCAGTCAGGGGACTGCATACATAACTTATCATATCCAAACATAGTGAAAGTTTTAAAATATGACAACAGAAAGTCTAAGATGTTCTCTCTGCTCAGTTTAGCAGAAGCATTCTGCTGTTAAGCAAGAATTGAAATCAAACCAGAAGTAGACAAAAGTCAGACAGCAACTGAATGTGCCAAAAAACAAAAGAAAGAATTTAAAGAGATGGATCAGATAAAAAGGAAAGAAATGTGTAAAAGCCATAAATATAGTTGAAAGTATAGAAATCTCCTGGAACAACCTCAGGTTGATCAGGATTTGAAGCAGGAATGGTTAAGGAAAGGTGAGATGAAACCAAAACATGAAAGATTAGTAATGGCAGCACAGGATAGCGGACTACATGCATTTTAGTTTACAATGTCCAGTGAATATGTAGGAGAAACAGACAAATGTAGGTTCTGTAAAAAAAAGAATTGCAAACTGTGTCACATGTTGTTGCTGGGTGTGATACACTCATGGCAAAAAGCCTGTACAATGAAAGGCACAATAACATGGCAAGACTATTGCATTGTGGATTATGCAAACATTGCAATACAGAAGTAGCTGAGAAGCATTAGGAACATGAACTACAAAGCATTATAAAGAATGATGAAGTGTATATCACATGGGATCATCCATTACCAACAGTTCAAAAAATAGATGTGATAAAACCAGATATAGTAGTCCTTGAAAAAAAGGCTAAAGTAGCATTGATCACTGGAATTATTACATTTAGTGATAACAGAGTTTTATGTACAGAGATTCACAAAGTCATAAAATATCAGGATTTTCAGGCAGAAATGAGAGCAATGTGGAAGAAAGATACCCAGACAGTTCCAATAGTAGTAGGACCAATGGGTCTAATAAAAAAATAATCTACAGTCTTATTTAGATATGCTACCAATACATGCAACTCCATAATAATTGTAGAAGGAATCAATTCTGGACACATTGTGGGTGCTATGAAGAGAACTTTTGGCTAAGATCAAAGACTAAAACAATAGTAATTTCATAAACTTTAATTATACCCTGATTTAAGAATGGGGCCATTCATGTCATGGTATTTGAAACACAAGAACTGAAGAAATGAAACTGTGAATGCCAGATAACTTAAAAGGACTGAACCCCCTTGAGGCTTATGTTACTTTTTGGTTTTATCATCTTCTCCAGTAACTTTTCTCAGCATTGACTCTGTTTGGTTAAAACACTCCACTAACCAGTTTGGCCGGGGATGGTACATTGTGGTTTTTAATTGTTTAACTTTGAAGCATTGACTCAGTTGGTACTTTATTCTGAGCATAAATGCAGACCCCTGGGTGGTGAACAGTTCCCTAGGTATCCCTAATCTGGAAAATAAGAATACTGGCCCCTCTGTTATAGATTTAACAGTAGCCTCATGTAGGGGAATAGCCTCAGGGCATTAGTTACATAATCCAGAATAACAGAATTGGAAATCCATTACTGGATTTTATTAATGGCCCAACAATGTCCATTACAATACATTCAAATGATACCTGTTTCAGAGTGATTGAAACAAAAGGATTTTTGAAGTCTGGATGAAGGGCTGTATTCTGATACTCAGCAAATCCAGCACAGATGTTCCCAAGTTATTTCATTATTCTTGGCTGGTGGGACCTTGTTAGGATCTGAGCTTTAGTCCTATCCATTCCTAGGTGTTCTCCTATTACATGACTCTTTGCAAACCTTATTACTAGGTGTCTGAAAGTTTTGAGCACTAATATTTGACATACTATTTCACCTATGTCCTTAATGTGCACAATATATCACTATACAATGATGACTCATTGTCATTCAGAAATAAGCATTCTGGACAGTCCAACCAGCATGCCCATTATAAATCAAGCATATACTAATGGAAAAAAGTCTGGCTGCTAAAGTACCACTGAGTGGCAGACTTTTCTATTAGCATATTCTATGAAGAGAAGAGCAAAATACAAGAAAAATCAGGCGCATTCTGCAAAAGTAAAGAAACATACCCGATTTCCCTTGTATTTCTGCACTGTCCCTCCTTAAATCTTGGCAGACTCTCATACCTCTCAACTGTCTGGATCTATGCAGAATGTCCAGATTTTTGCCACAAAATTTTGCTCTTTTCATGCTAAAAAGAAAATAAGTTTTCTGACAAGCCACTGTGTATCATTGTCATTAAATAATGGCAGACAATTGCAGTTTAGGCTTTATTTCCTTCAGAAAATGAACACTAACAAAAATTTTTGTTGCAGTAACTTTGTAATGTTACAAAAGCAATACAAACTGTCACTATTCTTGGACCTTTGACGCCCCCCCCCCAACCAATTATGTTTGGCTTTATCCAGATTTCTTGCATTAAAAAAAAAAAAAAAACAGCAACAGAGATCCCCTTTTCTCTGTTGCTTCTCCTGCACTGTGCAGGTGTGGGGAAGCAAGTCCCATATGCATGTGCAATACATCAGCAAAGAATATAACACACGGAGGAGCACTAGAGTGGTGTTGGTAAGCAATTTCTTTCTTAAATAGTGTCATTGTATAATAACAATAATCCACAACTAGTTGTGGGTATATCAGGATTTACCCATGGTTGCCTTTGTTTAATCACTCAGGATTCACCCTCATAGGTTCATAGATAAGTACTAGGCTATCTGCCCAAGGGCATATGTAAGCCTAGCCAGAATGTGTTGGCTTTCACCGCCCCCTTAGATTAGTTCCCTGTGCCTCTGTCCAGCAGAACCATTAGTTCCCTGTGCCTCTGTCCAGCAGAGAACTGCAGTGATCCCCGAGGTAAATTTTCTGTTTCCCATCCACTCATCAAGGTTTCTCTTGAAGAGTGTTAGTGAGGGGCTCTGCCTAATGTACATTGGAATCCTGTTCCAAAGCATGGGGGAGTCTCTGGGACAGGAATCTATCCCTCCAGCAAGTCATATTTATCGTTATGGTGAGGTTTAGATCCATAGAGCATGTGGCTCTCAGCGATTTGTTTTTTTTTAGGTGGGGCATGTCCATCAATTCTGGGTTGGACATGGCCTTGTATGTCTGACAGAGATCACCTTTGAGTAGGCGGTATGCAACTGAGTACAGCTGGAGTTTCTTCAGTCGGGCTGTATAGGACATCTGTTTATGGCCAGTAATCCTCTTGGTGAGGTACTTCTGTGGTCTTTCCAGCTGTTGCAGGTGTCTTGTAAGGTACATCCCAAATGGGGCATTGTACTCTATGATGGGTCTGATGAGTGATGAGTATAGGGGCACAATAACCTCTTTTGTTCTAGATGCAAACCCTTTTGTGATTAGGTGGGCCACATAGAAGGATTTTCTAACCACCTTGGTGATATGATTATCAAAGGAGATATTACTATCTACTTGGGTCCCCAGATCCCTTATTTCATTTTCTGTATTTAGGGGACTACCACGTATGTGGTAGTTCGTGGGTACTTTGTTTTTTTCAAAAGGGGATGACTATGCACTTTTTGGCATTTAACTTGAGGCCATGATTTTGACACCAGGTATCTGTCTCAGTGAGATCCTTCTGGAGGATGTCTGTATCAGCTGGAGAGTCAGTTATGGCCCCCAGTTTGCAGTTGTCTACAAACTTGGTCAGCCATAGTCCTCCTGTGCTTGCCTGTACCTCTGAGAAGTATATACCGAACAGGAGGTGGTCCCAGGACTGAGCCCTGGGGGATGGCACTTGTAACCAGTTTAGAGTCGGACCTAGAGCCTGCAACTCTCACAATGTGGGTTCTATCTGTGAGCCAATTGGCAACCCATCTTGTGACATAGGGGTTTATGTTCAGGCTGGTGAGCTTGTCTATAATACCAGAATGGGGAATGGTGTAGAAAGCCTTTGCGAGGTCTAGGTAGGCTGTGTGGACCTCCTTTCCCTCATCTAAAGCCTTGGTAATTGTCTCAAAGAAGTCCACCAGGTTTAGAAGGCATGATCTGCCCTTAACAAAGCCAAACTGGGTAGGGTCCAATGTTTGGAGGTTTCCAATGTCTCTGTTAATGAGTTCCATGATGATGCACTCCATAGCCTTGCAGACCAGGCTAGTCAGGCTTATAAGGCGATAGTTCCTGGGGTCCGTTGTGGCTCCACCTTTGTGGAGTGGGATAACCGTTGCTGTGCGCCATTCCATGGGTACGTAGCCTGTAGAGAGGCTGCGTTTGAACAGTGTGTTTAGGTGAGGGGTTAGTTCATTTTGGAGTTCATGTAAGACACAGCCTGGGACACCGTCCGGTCCCATTGAAGCTGTGTTTTTGGTTTGGATAGGGCTGTTTTAATGTGTACCAGTGATTGCCAGGGCTCTACATTCTTCTGGTATGGTTATGGGCCCTTTACGGGGTGAGAGGGGGGTGAAGTTTGCACTAAACCTGTCTGCCAGAATGTTGGCAATATTAGTCATTTCAGTGTATTTTGTGCCATTCTGCACTAACTCAGAGTAGATCTGAGAGTTTCCACTTAGGTTCTTGACATAGCTAAAGAATGCTTTGTGGTTATCTTTGGAGTCCTTGGCAATTTTTCTTTCTAAGCTAGCATTGGATGATTTTATGAGGGATCGTAGTTTCTTGCTGATACTGATTAGGGATGTCTTTCCTTCTTGGGATTTTACTCTTTTCTGTACTAGTTTCCTCCTTCTATTGTATAGCTTGTTTATGACAGGGGTCCACCAGACTGGTTTCCTTTTCTTGGAGGAGTAAGTCTTGGTTTTGCTTGGGATAGCACGATCCATGAATTCTTGCAGGTGCTCATAGAGTGCCTTTGTAAGGGATTCAGCAGCTTGAACAGTGTTGTCCTTTAGCATGGGGGCTGTGAACCTTTCCACCTCGGTCTTAAGTAACGTGAAGTTTGCTTTTGAAAAGTTTTTCATGGTGGTTTCCTTGATTGGGGGTGGGGACGAAATGTGGATATCCAGAGTGATTAGTCTATGGTCTGATCTAACCAGTGAGGGGTTGACCTCCGGTATAGAACACTGATCGCTCATGTTGGTGATGACCAGGTCCAATATGTTGTCACCTCTGGTGGGGGTGTTGGCCAGTTGATCCAAGGCATTCGAGTTTATAAATTCTAGGAAGCATTGGGCAAGGGAGTTAGTACTTGAATAGTTCTCCCAGTTAATGTTTGGGTAATTGAAATCACCCAATATTAGGGTGTTTGGTAGGACCTTCATATTTTCCATTGTCTCCAGAAACACAGAATGGGGGTCCTGGGACATGGTGGGTGATCTGTAGCAAGCTACAATTTGAATTGCAGTTTTTCCTGTTGTTAGTTGCACATGGATGATCTCTCAGGCATTGTGCTGCACCACTAACCTGGAGGTGTGGGTATCCTTGATGACTATGGATACACCCCCGCCTTTTGTGTTTCGGTCTGGGTTCTGTGGCCGAAAAGTATGGTATGAGTTATAGCCTGGTAGTGCTGGGGTGCTCTCTGGAGCCTTAAACCAGGTTTCTGTTATTGCATAGATATCAATGTTCTCCATACTGAGGAGTGCCTCGAATGCATGCATTTTGAGGTTTAGACTTTTGGCATTGAGTAGCATTACCCTTAGTTTTTGGTTACTTGTGCTATTTACGATGGTGGGTTTGTCTTTTGAGCCTTGCCTAAAAAAGGCACTATGGGAGCGGCAAAAGCCTTGGCCAGTATTTGAAAACCTAAGGGTGACAGGTGCAAGCCATCTCTTGTGAAACAACATGGCTTGTCGAGCATATCATCCCAGGCGGACAGATACTGGATCCCCTTTGAATGACACCAGAAACTTAGCCAATTGTTGAAATTGATCATTTTTTCTTTATACTGTGGCATCATTCTTGGTGAGGGCAGGATGCTACTCAGGGTCACGGTCATACCAGCTTGGGCTAAGTGATCAAAGAGCTCCTCCATGTCTCTTTTCTGGTCCAGGGAGGTAGGTCTCAGATCATTCACACCAACATGGACAATGACAGAGTCATATTTCTATTTGTTCTGGAGCGACCTGAGTGCTTGTGTTATGTGGCAGATCCTGGCACCTGACAGGCAGCTAACTGTAACCTTCTCCTTGTCCAGCCTAGTTAGTGGGACATCAGTGTGTCTGACTATAGAGTCTCCTATTACTAGTGTGTTCAGTATGTTATTATGCCTTAAGGGCTGTGATTGCATGGCACACTGGTTTTGTGAAGTATGCGTTTCATGGTTTGTGACGGGGTGTGGAGGTTGCTTGGGTGTCTGCTTTGGAAGTCTCTGTTGTTTTTGCAGATTTTTATTTAGAGCCTCTGAGTATGTTTTTGTGTATTTATGTGTGTTATTTGTCGGTGTTGGTTTAGTAGGTGTATGTGAGATTGGTGATGTGTTGCAAGTATTTTCCTTCTCCTCTTGACTGTCAGTTCCAGTCTTGGGTTGTGAGAGCTTGGCCTCTAGTTTGGCTGTATAATTGCATCTCTCGCATATATTAGTGTTTGGTGGTAGGAGGAGAGGGTTGTTTGTGTACATAAGGCAGTTGTAACATTGCCTCAAAATACTCAGATTCACCAGTTAGACTGGAGAGTACACCTGAAACTGCCCTTTGTACATGCCTGAATAGGTAAAGTGGGCTGTTTTACTGATTCATTGGTAGGGACGAATAGAGAGCCTTGTCCTTCTGGACAGTATAGGGGGGGGTCTAGTGTTATGGTTAATTAGTGCTTGCTATGAGTTTTGAGCAAGTGCTGGGCTGTGAAATGAATGGTTTGAGTGCATAAGTTAAACATTTGTCTAGTTCCAAGGGAAGAATTGAAGAGTAGACTTCGTGGAGCCGGGAATAGTTTAACCCTTGCTAACCAACGCTGCCTGGCACACAAAACCACGCAAATGCAGTTTTTATAGCAGGGCAATGAAAGAGATAGAAATTAGCCCAAAATGGCTAATAAACTACTAACTTCTAGACTGAAACCACTCCTCCAGGGACAGATAGGCTGCTCAAAGCTCCCCTCTCTCACAGGTGGACAGAGAAACTTCCTTCTACCCAAGTAAGGTATGGGCAACACAGAAACTTGTAACACAGCCCTGAATTCAGCAATAACTTGAAAACTGGACTATACTAGTTCAGAAAGGTGGGAAACAAGTATATATATATATATATATTTTTTTTTTCCAGAAATTAAAGCAGATACAATAAAAAAACACTTTAAATGCACAGAAATGGCTATTGCACTTTAGTGTGTAGCCTACAACAGTTAAACAGATTATTTAAACACAAAAAGACTTAGTTCAAGTGCAGGCAGCAAATAAGTACAATAGGTAGTAGAAACAAGCTTTTTAAATCACAGAAACACTAAAAAATTGACGTTTTAGGCGGAATTAAAGACAGCAAGAAAATGCAGAGAAATTATACTTAATCACTCCAAATTCTCTCTTTTGTCTCTCTGCTGCTGTAGAACTCTGCAGGACACCTGGCAGGCAATCGCTGAGCTGAATACAAGCACAAAAAATGTGCAAATGTGGTTTTTATAGCAGGGAAATAAAAGAGATAGAAATTAGCCCAAATTGGCCAATAAACTACTAACTTCTGGGCTACAGCAAACAGTTCAAATAAGTAGGCACAATAAGCCTTTAACCAGAAATTCCCAGCTCAGAAGGGCAGGATCTAGCTTCTCCTCCCACAAGAGTGCAGACCACAAACCTTCTTAATGTAAAATAACTGGCCTGAAGCCGAAGTGCTTAAACCAGAACTAATGTGCTTTTAGAATAACAGACACTGAGCCTTCATTCAGCAATTCCCAACTTAGAGGGATGTAAGCTACCTGTCCTGCCACAACAATGCAGTCCACAAACCTTTTTAATGTAAAACAACTGGTCTGAAGCCTGAGTGCTTAAACCAAAAGGCTTAGAATAACAGTTACAGTGGAATCAGGCTACTACCAACCAGTAATAATTGAATACTTTTAAGAAGAAGCACAAGCAAAATGAGATAATAAAGTGGGAAGAAACACAATTACAGTAAAAGCAGATTAATAAAGTGCAATTTTTTTTAGCAATCGTAAACGAGCAAACTGATTTAAACAAATTACCCAATTAACCAGTAAAAAACTCAAAACTGAGCCTTGTTCCAGCAGTCTTCAATCAGACAAGTTCTAACTGCACACTCCTGCCAGTAGGGTGCAGGGGAACCTTCTCCAAGAAAGATGGCCTGGATTAGTGCTCAAGTTATACAAACAAAGCTAGATTTAGCAGGCCTGAATCTAATCTATGCTACAGCAGACAAGGTGCACCAATATCAGAAAAACAGTTCAAATAAACAGGCACTTTAAGCCTTTGGCCAGACATTCCCAGCTCAGAAGGGCAGAAACTAGCCTCTCCTCCCACAAGAGTACAGACCACAAACCTTTTTAATGTAAAATAACTGGCCTGGAGCCCAGGTGCGTAACCTGAACTAATACACTTTTAGAATAACAGACACTGAGCCTTCAATCAGCAATTCCCAACTTAGAAGGATGTAAGCTACCTGTCCTGCCACAACAATGCAGACCACAAACCTTCTTAGTATAAAACAAATGGTCTGAAGCCCAAGTGCTTTAACCAAAAGACTTCGAATAACAGTTACAATTTAATCAGGCTACTACCAAGCAGTAATAAATGCAGCAGAACAAACACAATTGAGTACTTTTAAGATGAGACAAAAGCAAAATAAGGTAATAAAGTAGGAAGAAACACAAATACAGTAAAAGCAGGTAAAGTGCAACATTTTTTTTTTTAATATAACAATGGAAAACAAGCAAACTGATTTAAACATATTACCCAATTAACCAGTAAAAAAACCCCTCAGAACTGAGCCCTGTTTCAGCAGTCTTCAATCAGACAAGTTCAGGGCCTAAGTGGGTATGCCTACTCAGATGTTCTCTCTGTATTAGTTAGGATGAGCTAATGAGACTAGACTAGGCTAGAGCTGGGATAGGGCTGAACAGATGGGAATGGTAGGAGTGTCTGAAATCAAAATATGATCTCACTGTTCTCGGTTGAGTGAGCAAATGAGATGGGCCCAGGAGGAGTGTTCAAACAGAATTTTACAGGAGGGGCGGTCAATTCCAAAGCCACCAAGATTAATACCAAACCAAGAACAGGGAGTGTGGGTGGGGAAAACTAACTGCAGACACAGAGAGAACTCACAATTTTCAGTGAACAAATAAATAAGCAGATAAATGCAGTACTATTTTTAACACAATATTCAATGAAATAATAAATCAAATCATGCCAGCCTTGGCTAAATCCTGACATACCTACACCCAGTCATGGATTATTGCTTAACTGTACAACTCAAAGAATGGGTAGAAAGTGAGAACATTTTCTTTGGCTTTTTTTCCCCTTACATCTCCAGCTATATTTTTTGTGCTCAGTTCAAAGTGTTATCTTCTCATTTGTTATCTTCTCATTGTGAATTTTAAAGTTAAAGATCAGCCAGCTCTTCAGTTTCCTTGGGGTCAGTCTGTCAAAAGATAGAAGGTGCTGTATTCTCTCCAACCAGTATAGCCACTGGGATCTCAATGTCCAAATCTTCTCCTAAAAATGACAAGTCATATCAGAATTCTTTAGTGCTTGTTACTATTTCTACCTTATTTGTTTATCTTCTTGTTTTCTGTTATAAAACTGATGCATAGAAGCCATTCTCTTCTGTTTACAGTTCCTGTATTTTGACTCAACAGGAATATCATTGTGGCTCAGTTCAAGGTTATGTTTCTCTCAGTATGCACAACCATAGCTCTCAACCTTCTATCTCCAAAATGAGGAACACTTGCCTTCATAATGTGGAACAAATGGGGAAAATGTGGAACACATACTAATGGCTTACTAACAACTTCAACTAGGAAAGTCATAGGATGATTAAATATGCTGGTTTTACTTATAAAGAAGATCATTTAATGAATTAATATGATTAATTTCTATTTACCATGGATTTCACTTAAAAAATTCCAAAGACTGAATCTGTGACAGACTCTTTCAATGTGGAACTTTAAGAAACTTCGAGGAACATGAACTTTTTAAGACCCCAAATGAGGTACACTTGAGAGGTATGTGCACAACTCTCCAGTGTCATTTCTTTAGTTTTCTCTCCCACTATCTTATCTTGAGTGAGCACTGTACTCACTTTTTACTTCCCCTGCTTGTTCTCCCCTCTGCAATGGGTATCTCAGTAGAAAATGTATATTTCATTTTAGTTCTGTTTTCCTTATTTGCTTAGAGTGTTCCCTTACTTGATTTTTTTGTCTTACACTGACAAAAATGGTTTATATAGCTAACCAGATACATTTTCTTCTTTTCTTACAACACCAATGAAGTTTTTCTTATTAGTAAGTTTCTCTCTCAACACTTAAGCTGCTGCTTAGAATTCTCCATCTTTGGGGTATTCTGTTTTAGCTTGACAGAAAGTTTGAAATTCTACTTATGCTGTGCATTTCCATACTCCTCTACTTTATTTCTTTGGATTACAGTCCTTCAGTGAATGATTCTTTCTCTCCTGTTCTTCTAGTCAATATATTTCCCTAGTTGGCAACACTTTTAGGATGCAATGTTTTGTTATGCACCTCCCTTCTGTCTACTTCCTCTGTTCTTAAATTTGTGCTTGATCTTTTAGACCCATATAATCTTATGAGTGTATATGGTGGTTGCTCCCCTCCCCTTTTCCATGTTAGGTAGAAGTGTGTCTGTAGATTTATTTGATATTTTCTCTCCCTAAAATGATAAGTTTGTCTCCCAAAAGGAATATCTTCATTCCATTGTCAAGTTTTTTAAAGAGGGCAGAATCGTTTCCTATTATCAGATTTAACTCCTGTAACT
Organism: Protopterus annectens; assembly: GCF_019279795.1. Lineage (NCBI taxonomy): Eukaryota > Metazoa > Chordata > Ceratodontiformes > Protopteridae > Protopterus > Protopterus annectens. Next base: position 1,841,039,537 of record NC_056731.1, read on the forward strand.
CACACACTTATCCTGTACTCAGTGGAGTTCATCGAGGCTCTGTTTTCAATCCCCTAACTACCTTGTACTCAGTGGAGTTCCTCAAGGCTCTATTTTCACCCCTCTATTATTATCTCTTTCTCTCTCTCACCTTCTGCTTTATTTATACACTAATGACATGCTCCTCTGTCACTCAAACCAATAATGATATGTTCCTCTATCTACAAGATGAATTACAAATCTGATTTCCTCTGCTTCAGTGAATGGATCAAAAAGAAAACTCTCATTCTTAACACATCAAAAAACAATATAATGCTATTCATCAGTAATAAGAATCTCAGCAGATCCCCTAATACTATAACGATCTAAGATCACAACAATTCTTCGAACAAGTGTACTCCTTCAAGTACTTTGGTCTCTGGTTAGACCCCTCACTCAATTTCATCATTCATCTTAAAAAAAAAAAAAAAAGAAAACACATCAAATAACAAATACCCTTCTATTCTGGGCACAAAAATATCCCTGTTCCTGTCATACTCAACCAGAGCTGCACTAGGGAAAGAAATCAGATTCCTCTTGTCTCAGCAACATCTGCTAAAAACTCCACTACTGTCCAGGCACTAGAAAACAAAATATGTAGATTTATCACTCATTCCCCAAGAAAATAACACCACTGTATAACTTTAGAAAAAGAAAACCGGATCCCAGTTAAGCAAAGAGAAGACCTACAACTGTACATACTACTACATGGTTATATTCTCCCTCCTTTTTTATCAAACTAGTAAGACATGCCCCCACATACATCCTCAGAAATCTTAATCATTTGGGTCCTTTAACACAAATTCTACTTTCCAAACTTCATGCCTCTGACAATGCCTTCTCAATTCTTTGCCTTAAGCTATGGGACTCTTTCATACTCAAAGATACTTAATCTTATTCCAAGTTCTACAGACTGCTAAAAATATCATCTACTTAATCAAAGTAAATGTTCCTGCAATCCAAGTCCCCAAACCTAAATCAACTAATATCTCTCCACTACATTACCTTCTCTTCTAATTTCCATTCTCCATTTCTCCCATCTCAAATTTCTATATTCCAAGCTTATAGATATCGATCTGTCTTCCCAAATGTAAGGGCAGCTTTGTACTAAAATGGTTGTAAAGACTAAACAGAGATTATTTCTCAGGAATACATACAAGTATGAATAAGAAGATAGATATCTATAAAGTACATTCCAAAAGGGCCATTGTATGCAAAGACATAGGTTCATAGGTAGGTACTATGCTATTGGCCCTAGGGCCTATATAAGCCTAGGCAAAAAGGTACCCTGGCTTTCGCCACCCAAGAAAATTATTTTTCCTGTTTCCCTGTCGAGCAGAGCCCCTGAGGTGATCCCGGGGTGAATTTCCTATTTCCCATCCAACCAGCAAGATTTTTCTTGAAGAGTGCTAATGTTGAGCTTTGTTTGATATAGATAGGTAGTTTGCTCCAGAGTATGGGAAGTCTCTGGGACAGGAATCTATCCCTCCAGCATGTTCTGTTTTTTGTGACAAGGTTTAGGTCCCTAGAGCATGTAGCTCTGAGGGATTGAGATTTCTTTAAGGGGAGCATGTCCAACAGCTCTGGGTTTGACATAGCTTTGTATGTTAGGCAGAGATCACCTCTGAGTAGGCAATATGCAACGGAGTAAAGCTGGAGTTTCTTTGAGACGGTCTGCGTAGGGCGTCTTTTTGAGGCTGGTAATCCTCTTTGTGAGGTATTTCTGCGGCCTTTCCTGTTGTTGTAGATGTCTTGTGGGATACATACCAAAAGGGGCATTGTACTCTACAATGGGTCTAATGAGTGATGAGTAGAGGGGAACAATGACTTCTTTTTTCCTGGATGAGAAACCTTTTGTGATGAGGTGTGCCATGTAGAAGGATTTCCTGACTACTGTGGCAATGTGATTATCAAAGGAGACACTACTGTCTACCTGTGTCTCAAGCTTTCTTATCACACTTTCAGTGTTAAGTAGACAACCACCTATGTGGTAGCTCATGGGTACAGAGTTTTTAACCAAAGGGGATGACAATGCACTTTTTGGCATTGAGCTTGAGGCCATGGCTTTGACACCAGCCATCTGTCTCAGTGAGGCTCCATTGTAGGATGTCCACATTGTTAGGAGTTTCGATTATGGCTCCTAGATTGCAGTAATCTGTGAACTTTGTTAGCCAAAGACCTTCTGTGTTAGCCTGTACTTCAGAAAAGTAGATACCAAACAGGAGAGGACCCAGAACTGAACCCTGTGGTACTCCACTTGTCACTGGTCTGAAGTCGGATTTGGAGTCTACTACTTTCACAGTGTGGGTTCTGTCAGTGAGCCATTTGGCAACCCATCTTGTGACATAGGGATTTATACCTAGTTTAGTGAGATTATCTATAATTCCAGAGTGGGGTGGTGGTGTCAAAAACCTTGGGTCCGTGGTGGCTCCCCCTTTGTGGAGTGGGATAACCATTGCTGTGCACCATTCAGTGAGCTCAAAGCCTGAGGTGAGGCTATGATTGAACATGGTGCTTAGGTGGGGTGCCAGTTCATTCTGCAGTTCATGTAGAATGCAGCCTGGGATGTTGTCAGGTCTCATGGATGCTTTGTTTTTGGCTTTGGAGAGTGTGGCTTTTACCTGTGCAGCCATGATTACAGGAACTTTGCATTCTTCCAGTATAGAGATGGGCTCTATAGGGGGTGAGAGAGGAGTAAAGTTAGCACTGAACCTATCTGTCAGGATGTTGGCAATATCAGTTGGATCTGTATATTTAGTGCCATTGTGCTGTAACTCAGAACAGATCTGAGTGTTGCCATTGAGATTCTTGACATAGCTATAGAATGCTTTGTGGTTGTCTTTAGAATCAGTGGCGATTTTGTTTTCATAACTAGTTTTGGAAGATTTTATGAGGGATCTCAGCTTCTTACTGAGGCTGACCAGGGAGTTCCTCCAATCATGGGATTTTCCTCTTTTTTGCAACAGTTTCTTTCTTCTGTTGTAGAGTTTGTTTATGGCAGGGGACCACCAGATTGGCTTCCTTTTTTTGAAGGATAGCATCTTGGTTCTGTTAGGGATGGCAAGATCCATGCACACGTATAAGTGCTTATAAAGTGCATTTGTGTAGGATTCAGCAGTCATACCTCTATTGTCCATTTGCATGGGTGTCGTGAAGTTTGCCACTTCCGTCTTAAGAAATGTAAAGTTGGCTTTGGAGAAATTGTTTATGGTGGTTTCCCTAATGGGGGGTGGAGGTGGGATGTGGATGTCTAGGGTGATTAGCTTGTGGTCGGATCTGACCAATGAGGAATTGACCTCTGGTGTGGAACACCAGTCGCCCATGTTGGTAATGACCAGGTCTAGGATATTGCTGCCCCTGGTAGGGGTGTGAATAAGTTGATCCCAAGGCATTGGAATTTATGAATTCCAGAAAACATTGAGCAAAATAGTTGGTACATGAGTAGTTTTCCCAGTTAATGGTGGGGTAGTTGAAATCACCTATTTTGAGGGTGTTGGGTTGTACCCTAATATTTTCCAGTGTATCAAGAAATGAGGAGTGGGAATCCTTGGGCATGGTGGAGGATCTGTAGCAAGTTACAATTTGGATTGCGGTCTTGCCCAGAGTTAGTTGCACTTGGATAATCTCAGATGCATTATGCTGAGCAACTAGCCTGGAGGTGTGGATATCCTTAATGAATATGGACACGCCTCCACCTTTAGTGTTTCAGTCCAGGTTAGGTGGCCAAAAGGTGTGATATGAATTATAGCCTGGTAATGCAGGGGTGCTCTCTGGAGCCTTGAACCAGGTCGCTGTCACTGCACAGATGTCGATGTTCTCCATTTTAAGGAGTGCCTCGAGTGAATGCATTTTGAGGTTTAGACTTCTAGCATTGAGTAGCATTACCCTCAGATTTTGCTTGCTTGTACTGGTTACGGTGGTGAATTTGTCATTTGAACCTTGCCTAAAAAAGGCACTATAGGGGTGGCAAGAGCCTTAGCCAGTAACCGGAATCTTAAGGGCGAAAGGTGCAGGCAATCTCTGGCAAAGCATCGTGGTCTGTTGATCATGTCATCCCAGGCAGACAGATACTGGATCCCCCTAGACTGACAGCAGAAGCTTAGCCAATTGTTGAAGTCAATCATTTTTTCCTCATACTGTGGTATCATTCTGGGTGATGGCAGGATGCTACTCAGGGCTAGGGTCATACCTGCCTGGACTACAAGATCGGAGAGCTCCTCCATGTCTCTTTTCATGTAGTCCAAGGAGGTACATCTCAGGTTGTTCACACCAACATGGACAATGACAGAGTCATATTTGTACTTGTGGAGTGACCTGAGTGCATGGGTTATGTGGCGGATCCTGGCACCTGACAGGCAGCTGACAGTATCTTTTTCCTTGTTTAGCCTGGTGAGTGGAACATCAGTGTGCCTGACTACAGAGTCACCTATGACTAGAGTGTTGGGTACATTGTTATGCCTTATGGGCTGTGGTTGAGTGGCACACTGAGTTTGTGGGCTATGTGTCATTTGGGTTGTGTTGGGGGGTGGAGGTTGCTTGCATTTCTGCTTTGGAGGTCTCTGTTGCTTGAGCAGATTTTTATTGAGAGCCTCCACAAATGTAGGTGTGTGTTTTGTGTTTCTATGTGTCTGTTTTGGTGGTGTAGGTTTTGAGGGACTATGTGATGAGTGTGGTGTGGTGCAAGTGTTTACCTTCTTCTCTTGACTGTCTAGTCCAGTCTTGGGTGAAAAGCGCTTTGCTTCCAGTTTGGCTATATAAGTGCATCTGTCACAGGTTGTAGTGTTGGGTGGTAGGAGGAGAGAGTTGTCTGTGTACATGAAGCAATTGCTGTATTGCCCTAATATGCCCAGATTCATTAGGTAGACAGGAGAAAATACCGGGAGCTGACCCTTAGATATGCCTGGATAGATGCTTATTTATTAAATACTAAAAACAGTTTTCCTCTAAACAAGTGAGGAAAGTTGAGTGCTGTAGTAATTTGTAACTTATTTAGTGCTTACATCAAGTTCTGAACAAGTGCTGAGCTCAAAGAAACAGATTTGAGTGCTAAAACTGAAAAAGAAATGGCTAGTTTTAAGGGAAAATTTAAAGAGCAGACTTTATGGCACTGGGAATAGTTTAACCCTAGCTAAGTGGTGATGCATAAAGTGTATTTTTTTTTATATAACAATAGTGAATGAGCAAACTGTTTTAAACAAATTAACCAATTAACCAATAAAAAGAAAAAAAACTGAGCCCCGTACCAGTAGTCTTCAATCAGGCAAGTTCTAACTGCACACTCCTGCCACTAGGGTGCAGGGAAACCTTCTCCAAAAAAAGATGGTCTGGATTAGTGCTTAAGTTATACAACCAAACATAGATTCAGCAGGTCTGAATTTAGTCTACGCTACAGCAAACAAGGCGTACCAATTTCAGAAAGAAACAGTTCAAATAAGCAGACACAATAAGCCTTTAACCGGAAACTCCCAGCTCAGAAGGGCAGAATCTACCCTCTCCTCTCACAAGAGTGCAGACCACACCTTCTTAATGTAAAATAACTGGCCCAAAGCCCAAGTGCTTAAACCAGAACTAATACATTTTCAGAATAACAGACACTAAGCCTTCAATCAGCAACTCCCAAATTAGAAGGATGTAAGCTACCTGTCCTGCCACAACAGTGCAGACCACAAACCTTCTTAATGTAAAATAACTGGTCTGAAGCCCAAGTGCTTCAACCAAAGGCTTAGAATAACAGTTACAATTTAATCAGGCTACTAACAAGCAGTAATAAATGCAATTAGGTACTTTTAAGAACAAGCAACAAAAGCAAAATAAAGTAATAAAGTAGGAAGAATCTCAAATACAGTAAAAGCTAACTAATAATCGAAGAGTATGGCAGGACCAAGACTGGAAGACTTGTGAGAGACACCTCCACCGATGACCACAGTGAGTGTGAAAGACTGCACTGTGATCAAAATAAAGCTCATTATCAACATAAGTCATCCACTGCTGGATAATTGCATCTGTTCTGCTAGTGTTACTGGCAGTGATTTAATCGGAAGCAGTGGTGGTGCATTTAACTGATGTAAATAAACTATATTTCTTGGCATTTAAGGTGAATCCATAACTAACACACCAGGCATTGATCTGGTTCAGCCCCTGCAGGAGTATGTGTGGGTGTCCCAGGGAGATTTCGCAACTGTGCCCTGTTAGTACTCATTAGTTAACTTAGTTAGCTACACTGAATTCACTTCTGCTTTCACTTCTGAAAAGTAGATGCTGAAGGCCCCCCTCCACATCCCTTGTGTGTACATACAAACCAGATTGAATTTGTCCCTTCTGTGCATGTTAAAGCTAATGTTTGCTAATGGATGTTAAGTGTGTCAACATATTAGCCTCTATATAGACAGATAGATGCAGACACACACGTGTGCGCGCGCGTATGCACGCATTCGCACACACACACACACACACACACACACACACACACACACACACACACACACACACACACACACACACACACACACACACACACACACACAAATACTCTTCAGGTACTCTGGAGTATATGGTAGAAATGGAGATGAAGTCATTATTTTTTTCTCTGAAGTGACCTCATTTCCAGAAAGTTTTCATGTAAATTACATATAGTCCGTTTTATTTTGAGTGTATTACTAACACTTCAGAAAAAAAAAAACATGTCTCTTGTCAATTGAAATGTTATTGTTGTCTGTGAGGACAGCAGCATAGTTGTAAAGCAATTGCTGAGCATAATGTAAATGTACTGAATTAACATTTGCCTGAAGATGTTATGTTGAATATGTGCAGTGCTTTTGGACCTTGACCATGCATTTTATCACTATCAACTAGTGTAAGTGTCTTGTTGTGGGCATGACCCTAACACCAAATGCACACACATACACAAATCTACTTTGTGGTGCATATTTTATACATCCCTCCTGTGCAGTCTGTAGGTGAGAGTTTCATAACATCTATGAGTCTGTAAACAGTACAAAGACAAAATTATCAGTTTTAACAATTGGCTTAATTACTGGTATCATTCTAAGGGGATCCAATGTCTGTCTGCTTGGGATGACATGCTCGACAAGCCACGCTGCTTTGCAAGGGATGGCTTGCACTTGTCACCCCTGGGCTTCCGGATATTGGCCAAGGCTCTTGCCACCCCCATAGTGCCTTTTTTAGGCAAGGCTCAAATGACAAACCTACCTCCCTAGAAAACACAAGTGGAAAAAAACTAAGGGTAATGCTGCTCAATGCCAGAAGTCTAAACCTCAAGATGCACGCTCTCTAAGCCCTCCTCAGTATGGAGAACATCGATGTCTGTGCAGTGACTGAAACCTGGTTCAAGGCTCCTGAAAGCACCCCAGCACTATCAGGTTTTACCTCATGCTTTCCGGCCCCAAAACTCGTACCGAACCACAAAAGGAGGGGGAGTATCCATATTCATCAAAGATACCCACACCTCCAGGTTAGTGGCAACGCACGAAGCATCGGAGACCATCCAGGTGCAACTAACCATAGGCAAAACTGCCTTACAGTTTGTAGCATGCTACAGACCACCCTCTCAAACTCAGGAACCCCACACAGCCTTCCTGAAGACACTGGAGAGTATGAATGTCTCTCCAAATACCATCATATTGGGAGACTTCAACTACCCAAACATAGACTGGGAACATTACTCAAGCCCCAACACCCTAGCCCAAAGGTTCCTAGAATTCATAAACTCAAATGCAATGGAACAACTTGTCACCATTCCCACAAGAGGAGACAATATACTAGACCTGATCATCACAAACATGGGGACAAAATGCTCCACACTGGAAGTATATCCCTCATTGGTAAGATCAGACCATAAATTAATCTCACTGGAAATCCACATCCCCCACCCCTGCACAAAGACCACAGTGAAGAACTTCTCAAAAGCCAACTTCACACTTCTTAAGACTGAAGTGGTATCCTTCAAGGCCCCTGGGCCAGAGGAAACCACAACCCACACTGCTGAATCCTTTACAAATGCCTTCTATGGGCACCTTCAAGAATGCATGGATCATGCAATCCCAAATAAAACCAAGACCCATTCCCCCAAAGGCAGGTGCCCGGTCTGGTGGACCCCAGCCATAAACAAACTTTACAACAGGAGGAGGAAGCTACTACATGACAGAGCAAAATCCCTAAAAGGGAAGGCATCTCTGATCAGTACTAGCAAAAAACTACGATCACTCATAAAATCATCCAAGGCCAACTTTGAGAGAAAAATCGCAAAAGATACAAAAGACAATCACAAGGCCTTCTTTAGCTATGTTAGAAACCTGGGTGGAAACTCCCAGATATGCACAGAGTTAGTCCAAAATTACACAAAATACACTGAACCCACTGACATTGCCAACATTCTGGCAGACAGGTTCAGTGCAAATCCCCCCCCCCCCACCAAAAGGAGAAATAACTATCCCAGCAGAGTGTAGCCTCCCTAACATCTCAGATGCCCAGGTGAGAGCTGCCCTCTCTAAAGCTAAAAACACAGCATCAATGGGACCAGACGGTGTCCCGGGCTGCGTGCTACATGAACTCCAAGAGGAACTAAACCCACACATAAATCTGCTGTTTAATCTTAGCCTTACTACAGGATACGTACCCAAAGAGTGGTGTATGGCAACAGTGGTCTCACTTCACAAAGGCGGTGCTTCTACGGACCCTGGAAATTACCGCCCCATAAGCTTGATGAGCCTGGTCTGCAAAGCTATGGAGAGGATCATTATGGAACTCATAAACAAAGACATTGGGGACCTACAGACATTGAATCCTACCCAATTTGGCTTTGTCAAGGGCAGATCCTGCCTTTTGAACTTGGTCGACTTTTTTGAAACAGTCACTAAGGCCATTGATGAGGGTAAGGCAGTTCACACAGCCTACCTTGACCTTGCAAAAGCCTTTGACACAATACCCCACTCAGTATAGACAAACTCACCAGCTTAAAAGTAAACCCATATGTCACAAGATAGGTTGCAAACTGGCTCAAGGACAGAACCCACAGGGTCAGAGTTGCTGGAGCTATGTCAGACTCTAAGCCGGTCACAAGCGGTGTCCCACAGGGCTCAGTCCTGGGACCCCTCTTGTTCGGCATTTATTTTTTCGAGGTACAGGCAAACATAGGAGGATTGTGGCTGACAAAGTTCGCAGATGACTGCAAACTAGGCGCCATAATTGATACTCCAGCGGACACAAACATCCTTCAGAGATGCCTCATAGAAATGGATAATTGGTGCCAGAGCCATGGCCTTAAGCTGAACGCCAAAAAATGTATAGTCATACCCTTTGGGAAAAACAAGGTACCCACAAATTACCACATAGGTGGTAATCCATTAAGTACGGAAGAGGTAATCAGGGACCTAGGGACCCAGGTTGACAGTAACCTCTCATTTGACACTCACATTGCCAAAGTGGTTAGGAAGACCTTCTATATTGCCCACCTTATCATGAAGGGTTTCACAACTAGATCAAGAGAGGTCATTGTGCCCCTGTACTCTTCTCTTATCAGGCCAATGATTGAGTACAATGCCCCATTTGGGATGTACCTTACCCAACACCTTCAGCAGTTGGAAAGACCCCAAAAGTTCCTCACCAAGGGGATAAAGGGTCTTAAACATATGTCATATGCTGCCCGACTGAAAAAACTCCAGCTCTATTCAGTCGCATACTGCCTACTCAGAGGTGATCTGTGCCTGACGTACAAGGCCATGTCCAATCCGGAATTAATGGACATGCTCCACCTCAGAAAATCCAAATCCATCAGAGCCATGAGAGCAAGAGACTTAAACCTCAACACAGAAATAAATAGGACATGCTGGAGGGACAGATTCATAACCCAGAGGCTCCCTACACTCTGGAACAGAATCCCAATCCATGTTAGGCAGAGCCCCTCACTAACTCTATTCAAGAGAAATCTTGACGAGTGGATGGGAGATCGTAGATTTACCCCGGGGGTCATCTCTGTGTCACTACGACAGAGGCACAGTAAACTAAACCCTAAATGGGCGTAGTATTCTCATCCTAAGGGGTGGTGAAAGCCACACACACTCTGGCTAGGCTTATAAATGCCCTAGGGCAGATAGCCTAGTACGAACCTATGAACCTATGAACCTATAATTTGCATGCAGGTCTACATGAGACTTGTATAGAACACTTGCATTTATCCCAGTATGCGGATGCATTTACACATGGTTACAGTAAACACAGTATCCCCAAGACTTAATGTAATGCACAATTACTGCATTGTTCACCCCACTACCACCCAGTTACCTCAGCTAAAAACATTGCAACCCAGAAGCAGAGCATGCTTCACCATTCCATAAATCCATGCTGTGTCCTGTCTTCATGGAAGACATCCAAAGAGCAACGTGTACATAGCACCGAAATAAAATATTTACTCAGTTGTGTGCAGAAGTGTAAATGTGTGCTGCTTATACTTATTTTTTTCCCATGAACATGCATTCCCCTTCAGATCTACATTCTCAGCACCAAACTACTGACTCACCATGGTCCCATACAACTGAGATATGTAACATGCTATCCCATCCACATATCTTCCCAAAAGTAAATGTTTAGATACAACTATCTTACTAGGAACCTTTTATGAAGAATTGTTCATTAACTGTTGACCATCATCATTCTTAATATCACTAGATACATTATTTTATAGTTTCAGTACTGAAAACAACATGCCATAGTAGTATATCATGTAACGTGCCATAAGAGGTAGCTTTGGTGATGTCCCTGAAATTTCCTCTGACAAGAACTATAGATGGTTTCATCAGCACTGTAGGTAGCCTTGCCACAGTAATGCATATCTTACCAAGCACATGTCAGTGTTGAACATGCTGCACATGCTTTTTCACTACCATTACTGAGATGCTGAGTTTCAGTTGACCAGATTATTGCCTTTTCAATGTAACCGGTGAGTGTGTGGAAAGCCTTCCATCTTAACTGCCTGCATTGCTCATCACAGCGTAGTTCAGTGGCATTGCTCATTTTTGCTTTTGGGTTTGTACCATTTTATTGTATTGCTGATAACTTGGGTGTTTGATGGACAGTATAGTATTTTATTTACCATTATGAGCTGTGTACATGACAATTGTTGTAGTTTTGGACTTTTCAAGTTCAGCAATGAATAAAGTGATGGGTTCAGTTTGGGAGGTTGGATGCAAATTTACTTATTTTACTATAAACACTGTTGAAGCTTGTTCATTAATGTACTCTGAAGATTAGTGAAAATTGTAGGTGCATAGAATAAGCTAGGAAGTAAGAAGGATGTTTCAGTTACCTTCCTGTTATAGTCATTGAGAAATGGCCTGGCCTTGTTAAATAGTTCTAATTTATGAAGGTTTTTTGAACAACAGCATTGACACACTCGTCAAATTTAAGCTTGTCATTTATTATGATGCCCAGTAACTTGGTATGGGTGATTTACTGGTCATATTTAAGCTTGTCATTTATGATGATGCCCAGTAACTTGGTATGGGTGATTTACTGGTCAAATTTAAGCTTGTCATTTATTATGATGCCCAGTAACTTGATATGGGTGACTTACTAGTCAGATTTGAGCTTGCCATTTATGATGATGCCCAGTAACTTGGTATGGGTGACTTACTGGTCAGATATAAGCTTTTCTTTTATGATGATGCCTAGTAACATGGTATGGGTGACTTGTTCTATTTCAGTGTTGTTAGATGAGACTGTATTTAGTGCAGTGCTAGTTTGTGGGATGTTATTGGAGGTAAATATGATTCATCTAGTTTTTTTTTGGGGGGGGGGTTAAAGAGTAGCTAGGATTTTTGTAACCAGGTCTCAACAGAGGAGAAGGCTTGGGTGATTGTTTGGGGTTGGTACAGTGTTGTGCCTGAGCAGACAAAAGTTGAGATATCATCATATTTGTATGATTATTGCATGTCTGGCTACCTTGTACATGTCATTTAAGAATATATTAGATAAGGGGGGTTCTAGTATTGACTCCTCTGGTACTCCTGCTTGTACTGGCTGGTCAGTAGAGTAGGAATCCTGCCATTTGACAGATTGTGTAAGGCTGTTATTAGAAACGGGGGTGGCACCTTTAACATCGATTACAAAGGGTAATATTACTTAAGTGGACATAGAGTTCCACAGTTCAGAGCCAGAAGACAGTGATTCTGATAACATGGACTAAATTGGGACTTCCAAAAATGGCTGCATAATGATCAACAGCTTAACTTCAGCTTTCTCAGTGTGAAAAAAAGAAACTGAGAGATAATGGCTAGTAATTCTGACAGTTTTAGCAAAGTTCAGTTAATAGCTGGAAAGTAAACTGCCTGGATGCTAGACAAAAAGAAACTTAGAAATCCCAAAAGAAATCAACTAGAAAATGTGAAGAGAAAAAACTGACAGGGAAAATCCTGCAGTTGTTCAGCAAAAAGCAGTTCAAGCTCCAGCTTTGGTTCAAGAGGTAGCTTACAATAATTTACAGGAAAAATAAATCAAATGTGCTCAGAGCTGATTAAAATAAATGAAACATTAAAGGACTATATTAACTCAAACAACAAATAGCTGGAAAAAAATGGAAGAAGCATTAAACAGTTACTCGGATGAACTAATAAACCTGCAAAAATCAGTGGTCAAAATGAAGAAAAGGCTGGCTGAGTATGAGACTGCTCAAGAAAAGCTGTTTCAAAAAATAGTTGAGTTAGAGGACAGAGCATGCAGATAAACCCCGAGGTTTTCTGCTGTACCAGAGAAACTGGAAGGAGCAGAAAGCAGACTGTATTAATTTTATAAAAGCACATGTAAGTAGCTGGACTGGTAACCCACAGCAGGATTTGTTAATTGAAAGGGCACATTGTGTGTATGCTCCAAGCCTGTCAATGAGAAAGCAGCCAAGACCTGTATTAGTAAAGATAGAATTATACCAGCATAAATAGTTGATGCTGACAAAACTGATCAGTTATTAAAAAACTGAGACAGTAAAGCATTTGTAGAAAGTGATTATTTACTGTATACCAGAAAGAAGAAAAGCAAATTTATCCTAGCAATCAGGGAATGCTGTGAGGCAGGTGTGAGATTTTAGCTGCTACATCCAGCTGTCTTCAGAATATTTTTTCCTGGTGGATCAAAGTCATTTTTGATGCAGGACAGGATAAGGAGGAAATACAAAGATTTGTTCAACAAAAGTGAGAAATCAAACAAAAGAGGACTCTGCTTCTCATTCTGCTGATAATAAAGTCGATAGAGATTCTTGACTTTGCTAGTGAAACCTTTTCTAATGTTCCAAACAAAATGCTTGAGAGACAGAAAAGAGCACATGAATACACTGGACTTGAACCACAGTCTATGGTTGGGAGATGGAGATGAACAGGACAAAGACCAGCAAAACTGAATAAATGTGAGACAATAAAGCATCAACCACATTTGTGAAGTATGGCTTTACAAGAAAAAGTGGATGAGAAAGACTGGATTTTGTTGACTAAAAAGAGTAACTGTAAGTAAAACAATTTTTGTCTTAAAACTATTTGTATAAAATATTTCATGATGTAAACTGCATGTTATATATTAAAGCATTTTTCATGACTGTATGTGATAAAGTACTAAAGTAAACAAGTTCTTTTTTCATAATTGTATGTGATAAAGGTACTAAAGTAAATAAGTACTTTTTTCTTTTTTAGTTTTAAGAAATCTAGGCATTGCAATGTGAAATGATATGAAAGGCTGGACAAAAAGCATGTTCAAGTCAATATACTGTAATCTTGGGAAGTTGAGATGGGGAGGTGGGGGTAAAAGTCCACTGATTATAATATATGTAGAGATGAGATGTTTTCTCTTACATTTGCACAGGTGAATGTATGGACTAATACCCTTGGCTTAATCTAAGAACAAGTTTCTTCTGTAAGGACATGTGTTATAAAAATAAGAGAACACTGAAAGTAATGAAAAGTTTACCTTTAGAAAATAAATATGTGTGATTTGAGAAGTTTGCAGCTGGGGGCAGCTATATATTCTGTTCTTATGTTTCCATGGAGGCAAGCTGACTATAGGTCCAGGCAATAAATCTTGAGAGCTCTGGAAATTGGGTGCTGAAAGAAAGGTAGATTAAAAGGTAGAAGGGCAAACACCCTAGTAAAAAATAATGTTTGAAATTATTTGAAGTGAATAAGAGATAGTAGTTTTCCGGGTACCTAAACACCTTACTGCTTTTACTAGAACAGTGTATAATTTAGTTTTACTTATATAGCCACTGCACTCTTTCTTAAGGCTAAAAGTTAATGTTTTATGAAAGCATACAAGCTGTTTTTCACATCTGGGAGGGGACTAGAGATAAGACAAGGACATACAACAATCATTGTAAGTATGAGCACATGTTGTAACATGCACTTTAGCATGGATAACCTTAATTTTTGGTTAGGTAAGGATTGCAGATGCAGCTTTTGATTTGGGACAGTTCATATCAGGAGGGTTAAACTTCATTATTTGAAGATGTATATAGTTTTGTATGTTTGTTTTAAGCTAATAGGTTAGGGAGGTGTTCTGGGTGTGTGTATGTGTGTGTTTTGAGGGTTTTCATTAAAAGAAAAAGGTTTGTAAAATGTAACATAGGTTCATAGATTCAAATGGAGATGGCAAGAAACAACTGAATAAAAAGTCAAGCTGCCAAATATTAGTGGGTGCATGTAATAAAAAAAGCAGGGCATATACACTTAAAAAGCTGACATACATAATGGGTGGTTATAATAACTTCTTATCATAATGGCTACAGTATCCATATTATTTTGGAATGTCAATGGCCTCACAGGTGAAGACAAAAAGGTAAGAATATTGAAATATATTAAGAAATGCAGGGTGCAACTAAAGGAGACCCAAATGGAAAGAAGCAAGCATTTGAATTTGATAAAGAAAGGATTTCAGGATGGATATTCAACAGACTATCAAGGACAAAGGAAAAGGGAAGTAATTATATGCATTGCTAGAGGAGCTCCAATAGTGACAGAAGAGGAAAAAAAGATACTGATGGATTTGCAGCAGTAAGGGGCTACTGGCAAGGGATTATGCTTATCATGTATTTATATTATACCTAAAACTTGTATTATAAAGCTTAATAACATTTTGGGAGAAATAATCAGCTTTTGGCAGAGAATATTACCTGTATGTGGGGACTGGAACTTGATTTGCAACGAGGACATATCTGGGGGACCTAAAAGGAAAATTATAACAAAAGTTGGTAGATTTCTAAAGACATGTATGCAAATATTTGGTAGGAAAGACAAGAATTCAATAGCAATAATTTACATATTATTCCCTAAGGTACAATAACTAGGCTAGACTAAACAGAAATTATATTTCACAGGAACATGTGTATTTAATTGAAAGGTTCAACACACATCCAATTACTATTTGAGATCATGCACCAATAACAATTAGGATTAAATTTTAGGGTAACGAAGTAAAAATGAGACACTGGCACTTCCCCAACTACCTGTTCAAAAGAGAAGAATTTAACGAATGGGTAGGGGAAATTATTGGAGATTTATTACAGAAGATAGAAATTTCTTCAGAAGTTATAAGTAGTGAGTGTGATAAAATGAAAGTGAAATTTAAAAGGGCCTAAATAAAAGAAAAAGAGATATGGTTATGAAGTAGCTAGAATTATTTTGAGGGGATGACAAAGGTTAAAGTATTACAGAATATGGGGAATCTCTCAGAACAAGAAGAAATGCAACTGCAGAGTGCAGAAGAGAAAAAAGAGAGTATCTGGATAATATGCATGAATTTAGAAGGATTACTGTTAAGCAACTGTTGTTTGAAAATAACTCCAGAGCACAAAAACTTTCAGCACAACTTAGACAACAGAAAATAAAAAGGATTGATGTCAAACTTACGGAGCATATAACAAGAAAATAGCTAGAGATCCTTGAGAAATTTTGGATTTTTTTAAATGCTGTATAAAGCACAGAAATGTGGAAATCAAGAAAGAGCACAAATGGAAATATTTGTGGACGCCTTAAGTATGACAAGGTTAGAAGGAGATGAGGCTCAACAGTTAACAGTTAAGATGGGAGGAGATGAGAAAAAAATTGTGACGTATAATAAATCTGCAGGAAAGTCTGCAGGAATAGATGGTATGCCTGTAAAAGTTTAGAAGCTTGGCAGGAAGAAAGTGATAAAGATCTAATAGTTTTTAATGGTATTTTAAAAGGAAGGGAAGCACCAACACACTGGAAGAAAGCTGTGGAGGCTGTTAAGACCTATTAGACTCAGCTTGATATAGGCCCATTTCAATTTTAAACCATGACTACAAAGTGTTTATATCCATAATAACTAAAAGAATGATAAAGGTGTTACCAAAATTGATAGGTATGGATCAATGTGGCTTTGTGGAAGGAAGGCAAACATTTGACAACATTAATAGAACAATAATGATCGAGAAGGAAGCAGAAAATACCACTGTTATTGTAGAGTTTTGATGCAGAGAAGGTATTTGAGAGTGTAAGCTGGGATTTTTTGAGTAGGGCAATGGAAGCATTACCATTCCCTAATACAATAATAAGGTTAATTAGGAGGATATATGAGGGAACAGAGGCAAACATTAAAGTGGAAGGTTCCTCTCTGATAACTTGTGTATAAACAGAGGAACCAAGCAGGGGTGTCCTATTTCCTGTTTATTTGCATTATATTTAGAGCCACTGGCAAATAAAATAAGGGACTTAGAAATTAAAAGATATAATTGGTGCATTTGTAGATGATATTACATTGTACCTGATAAAAACAGAAAAGAACATCATAGTGTTGCGGAACATTTTGAGACAGTTTCAAGTCTTTTTGGATATAAAATTAATGAAGATAAACGAAAGGCTATAGCTGCAAACTATGTACCCACACATGAATTGGTTCAGCAATACTCATATTTATGGGGTCACTATAAAAACAAGTATTTAGGAGTATGAATTAAAAGAGTTTCTGTTATAGCAGCTAAGGATATGTGGGAAAAGACTAAACAAAAGAAAATGCAAAAACTGAGAAACTGAAAGCTCTTGTTTTTTGATATGGATAAGATACAAACTGTGGAAATGTTTTTAAGTCTCTTTAGTTTTATCAACCAGAAGAGAAGTTGTGAAGACTAATTAATACGGAGTTGAAGGATTTTATCTGGAAGGGAAAAAGGAAAGAGTCAAGTGTGATAAGTTGATCATTCCAATAGAATAAGGTGGTTTAGGATTACCTGATTTGAAGGGATATTTTCGAGTTAAACATTTAAGGTTCATATACGTAACACAAGCAGAAAACTATAATTCAGAGTAAAAAGAGATGAAGAAGAAGACAGATCTTCGAGAAGTAAGGAGAGAGAATGGGATTTTGGATACAGATCCTTAAGGAGAATAACAATAGCAATACAGAATATTGTATTCATAAAGTAGCAGAAAGTATTCTAAGAACTAAGCCAACATGAAAATGGAGAAAGGAGTATTTGCTGATAGGGATGGCTGCAATTAGGGATACAGAGAATAGGCAACAGGGGCTGGAATTTACTGGAGAAAAATGTCAAAATAACCTGAGTATTAGGTGCAAATAGCTAGAGAGGGAAAGGTAACAGAATGGGAAGGGGGCAAGAAGACATTTGAACTGCAGGCTGGGGACTTTCTTCCTATCAGGGACTGGTATCTGAGTATAGGCAAAAGAAAGGGATAAGTGAATCCTAAGTGAAAGACTTGCTCTGGTAGAGTTTGTAATTTACTGTAGAACATATGTTAATGTTAAAAAAGGGATAATTAGTAGGGCAGGTACAATATTGCATGATAATATTAGGAATCAGTCAGATGGGATTAGAAAAGATTGGGAAGAGTGCTTGGATAAGCAATTCACAAGGAAACAATGGGAGGACATGTATATGTCTCCTAAATATGTAACACAGTCTAGAACATTTAGGATTTTTGCTTGGAAATGTTTGTATAGGTATATTTATTCCCCAAGCAGACTCCAAATGATTTTTCCTCAGGTAGATGGCAAATATTGGTAGTGTTATGAGGAAGAAAGAGGTAACTGGGAACACGTTTTGGGAGAGTTGGCAGACCAGAGTAGATATTACACATATTAATGAGGACTAGATCAAGTATGGTTGCACCCCTGGTTGGTGTATTGACGATCTGGTCCATGAAGTTTGTGTTTACAAAATCCAGTAATCTCTGTGCCTGTACTTTTGGTGTCATATATGACTTCCAGTTAATAGCGGGGTAATTAAAGTGACATATGAGTATGATATTGGGTTGGATGGAAAGTGTTTCCAATAAGTTTAAATACATGGTATGGGTTTCCTGGGTCATAGAAGAGGATTTATAGCTTGCAAGGAAGTGGTATTGGATTTTGCCTATGGTGATTTGAATGTGGAAACGCTCAAATGCATTGTCCTGTTTGACCAGCATTGAGGTATATTTATTTTTTATGTATATCAAGACACCTCCACCTTTAGTCCGTATCTGTGTAGTAGTTGGTCTAAATGTGTGGAAAGCATTATAACCTTGCACTGTTGGTGTGTTCTCCATGGCTTTAAACCATGTCTCAGTGACCACACAAATGTCAGCATTCTTTAGGGTGAAGAGGGAGCTTCTAGGGAGTAGAGTTTTTTTGTTTAGACTCACAACACTGAGCAGTAACACCTTTAGATTGTCTTGGTTTTGATTTGCTATTTCAGGAATGTACTTTCACTTTGGCATTTCTTAAAAAAAAGGCACTATGGGGGAGGACAATGATTTAGGTAATATTCAAAAGCCTAGAGGAAAGAGGTGCAGACCATCCCTGGAAAAGCAGCAAGGTCTGTTGACCACCTCCTTCCATGCTGACAAATATTGCACATTGTTAGAATGACACCAGGAACTAAGCCATTTATTAAAATCATTCATCTTTTCTTTGTATTGTGGCTTCATCCTTGGAGATGGTAGAATGCTGCTCAGTGCTAGGTTCATATCTGCCTGGGACACATAATCTGAGAGCTGCATGATGTCTGCCTTCATATAGTCTAGGGAGGTACATCTCAGGTCATTTACACTCACATGGACTATGACTGAGTAATACTGGTACTTGTGGTCCAATGACCTGAGTGCGTGCGTAATGTGGTGGTTCCTGGTTCCTAATAAGCAACTGATCGTGACTTTCTCCTTACTCAGCCTGGTGAGAGGGACATCAGTGTATCTTACAATGGAGTCTCCAATGACTAGAATGTTTGATTCTGTGGTAGCTTGCCTTATGGACTTAGAGGTACAGGCTCCTTCAGATGTGGCTCTATGTGTTGATGTGAGTATTGCTTTGAAAGATTGCTTTTGGGGGCTGCTGAGGGTGTTTGTTATATGTACTCCATCTAGGAGGTATTTGGGGTTTAGGAAGGTCACATTTAAGTGTCTCAGCATATGTGGGTTAATATGTCTGCTTTGAATTGTGTGTGATGGGTGTAGTGTATGGAATACTGATAACCTTATTGACATTAAGAGTGCCTTTATGTGAGAGCTTTGCCTCCAGTGACATTGTGTAAATACACCTCTGACATACCATATCGGTTTGTTTGAGAATTAACTGGTTGTCAGTAAACATGAGGCAATTTCTACATTGCCTCAGGATGCCCATATCCATCAAGCTGGTAACGGGGATAGTGGAAAAGTTAATATCCATGGCAACAGACATTTTTTTTATTGATTAGACAGTTGGAGTGAGAATATAACATAATGTCAGTAGTATCTGGTTTGCAACTCTGAGGGCAGTGCTTGTCACTGCAAACTAGTTGTCCTGTGTGCAACTAGGTACTGGTGAAATTTCAGCGATGCTTTTACAGGAAAATGCCAAATCAAGGTGTCTGTGGCTACACAGGGCACTGCCAAACACTTGAGGGGAAACTAATAAATAGAGTCTGATGATTTATGGATGAAGTATTTAGGTAAGTATAAGTATTCTGAAGTTAGAAGCAAATCAAGCAGTACTTGCTGAAAAGAATTAGATTAGTGTTGGTTTCACCACAGCTTCACTCTGCTGGGATACAGTGCTCTTTTGCTTTCCCTCTCACCAGAAGCAAAACATTAGCATTACTCCCAAGATGAAAAGCAGGCCACAGCCTGTTTGGTGATCCACAGTCTTGTCCCAAATGATGTATGGGTCTGTAGGCTTGTTGCAGCCTTATCTTGGTAGATACCTTAAATAGCAACCAGACCAATCAGGAAGGCCAAGCACAAACACTTACTTCAGAGCCAGAAACAGTCAAGAATCTATGCACTCTGCTCCTTCTCTCACCAGGATCAAATTCCAAGCTGACACATGTGAAGCAGTTATTAGGCTTTCCAGCGATCCACAGTCCCCAGGAAATAATGTCTCTATGCTCCTTCTGTCATCAGGAGCAAAACAGAAGCATTAATCCCAACATGAGTGCTGAGAAGCAGAATGTGAACTCTCCAATAATTCGTGATCTTGGAAAAGATGTTGCAGATTTTAAAGGTAAGATGGAAAATTGATTGATATCCTAAGAGCTGCAGTGTGCACTAAGTAGTTAGATATAAAAGGGGGGGTAACTTAAGCTTTAGCTATCTAAGTGGAGAGCCACTAATTTTAAAAGAGCAAGATATACTGGAAGGGGGTGGGCACTTTGTATTATGGTTTTATGGAATACAGTGGGATGGCCAGTAAATGTAAATAGCTGAAGGGGAGTGATTATACAAAATGATAATTTTGAGCTTACTCACAATAGCCAATGAAAGAGGAGAGGGAAGGAGATGTGTGGTCAAATTAACATAAGGGACGGGAAACTAGAAAAACAACTGAGTTTAAAAACACAACAGCACCAGGATGGTGCGGTGGGGAAAAACTTTATTTCTGTGTGACTCACAAGAGACACAGCTGTGGTTTCTTTCCTAGTTTAAATATGCAGTTAAAAGCAGAATACAAGTAAACCACACTGTAAAGAAAATAAATCACAATATACAGAACAGAAGAAAACAATAAAGCAATGCAAAATACAAGAAAGCAAAAACAAACTAGCAAGTTGTGGCAGAATCTGGGTGAGCTTTTTGAGTAAACTTAATAAACTGGGGAGTGTTAAACACAATCAACTTAGATAAAGCTGCAGCATTATTTAAAGGAGCATTTTTAAAAACACTAAATGAGGCTGCACCAGTAAGGACCAGACAAATTAAATTAAACCCAATTCCTGATTAACCAAGGAAACTGAACAACTCATGAAAAACAGGGATAAAGCATGGAGAACCTGGAAAAAAAAACAATACTGGTGCCAACAAAGAGAAATACAATTACCTTAGAAATGTTTTTAAAACCAAAATCCAGTCTGACAAAAAAAAAAAAAACTGCTATATACAATTGCAAACAGCAAATCAGAACAACCCTAAGATATTCTGGTCTGCCATCAACATGCAATCTGCATCATGGACATGCTGCACCTCAGAAAATCCAAATCCCATCGAGCTACGCGCTCGAGAGACTTGAACCTCAGCACTGAAATAAATAGGCTCCCTTCACTCTGGAATAAAATCCCATTCCAGGTTAGGCAGAGTCCCTCATTGACTCTCTTCAAGAGGAATCTTGATGAGTGGATGGGAGATCGTAGGTTTACCCCAGGTATCACTTCTGTGTCACTGTTAGACAGAGGCACAGTATACTAACCTCGAAAAAGGGCATAGCAAAATAAATTTAAAATGGGTGGCGAAAGCCAAACACATTCTGGCTAGGCTTATAAATACCCTAGGGCAGATAGCCTAGTATGAACCTATGAACCTATGAACAAACTCAGACATCCATTCACAACACCAACGCAGTCCCAAAACAGGTACACCATGAGACTGCATTGCTAACCTATTTAACTCATATTTTGTAAATGCTGTTGCCTCTCTCTTAAACCCACAATCTACTGCATTTAGTATAATACATCTAGAACCTGCAGCTTATTCCAGAGTTCTCAATCATCAACTCATCCCAAGCTCCATGATCAGAAAACTACATAAAACATTGAAACCCACCACCCTTTCACAGACAACTTACTAGCGGAGTACAAGAAAATAGCGACAAATGCTTTGACATACTCTGAGTCTATCTTAATAAACTGGTCTATCAAGCAAAGCTATGTTTCCACCCTTTGGAAAAAAAATCCTATATACTTCCCTTACATAATGGTGGAAACTCCACAGACCTGTCTAATTAGAAGCCCAAAGCCATTCTATTTCCTCTGTCTAAAATAGTTAAAAAGTGTGTAAAATCCCAGGTTCTTACCTACATTACTGAAAACTCATTACCTTCCTCAGTATGATTTCCTTCCACATCACAGCACCACCACTGTACTAAGTTTTTACAGCAGTAAATCCAAGCAGAAACAATAACTTTGTCTCTTAAACCCACAATTTTCTACAGTTAGCATATGTAACAATCTGTTCAAAGACCAAAAATTACTATGCAAGATGTCTTCTTTAGGCTTTGATAAACTCTTACCATTCTGGTTTGAGTTACCTCTCAAACAGAAAACAAGCTGTAAAGGGGTAAAACAATATGGGAGTCCCTCAAGGTTCTATATTAGGTCCATATTTTTTAATATATTCATTAATAACTAGCAATCAAACAGGCAACCATCATTCAAGGTCCTGCAAACACTCCACACTCGACCTGATTATTGCAAACATACCAAACTCTATCGTCAACATATTCTGCCACCATCACTAAGTGACCACTGCCCAATTACCTTTACAGTTGTTAACAATCCTATAAAAGTACCACCATTATTAAAAACCTCCAGAACCAGAGCAGCACAAACATAGACAAACTCAGAACCTTTCTCATGGCCCACAACTGGAATCATATACACCCCTTACATGACCCTAATACAGCAGCTATAAGCCTAACCAATGTCCTACTTCAGTTGGCTATCCACTGAACTCAAACATTTTTTTAACTTTAAGGGATGAAGCATGGCAAAAATGAAACAGACCCCCATGAAGCATGGCAAAAATGGAAACAGACCCCCCCCCACAACTGACAACTGTACTGCCTTTATAGTCTTGTGTAACCTAGCCAAGAAGTCCCTCAGAAGACACAAAAGAAATCTCGAAAGAAAAAAAAAGAGAGAGAGAAACAAATTACCCTCTTGCATTCCTTCAAACACTTTTGGAAGAGAGTAACCTACTTATAGGAAGAAAACCTCCTTATGATAGCCTGTCTACAACCACTATTCAGTATGGTACAGTAAAACTTTCTCCAAAAGATTTCCTTAAAGAACTTAGCAATCTCCCATCAGTAAACTCCATGCACCTCACAGATCATATATTACCCAACCCACCATCTTAAGTCTCCCTCTTCCACTTCAAATGCATACATCCCAAAGTTGTCTCTGTTCTGCTTGAAAATATTTCCACTGATACCCCTCCTGAATCTGACAACATAAACCTCTGGTTCATATATCACTGCAAAGAGCATCTATATCTTCCTCTCACCGACAAATATAATCTATGTTTCACACAAAACATCATTCCACAAATTTGAAAAGGTGCTCTAATTAAACCCCTCCTAAAGCAAACCAACCCAAAAGATACCATTCACTTCTATTGAGTATTCATCCTCCCAATTCTGGGTAAACTTCTTGAAAAGATAGTCTACACCCAGCTCTCTCTCTATATCCAACAGTACCACCTGCTCTCACTCTGATAGTGGCTTCCTTACAGGTGCCTTGTTTATAGACCTGAAAAAGGCATGTGACATCATTGATTACTATCTTTTCCAAAACAAACTAGATGAAATTAGTATCAGTCCAGATGCTGCTCCCTGGTTTAAAAAATGTGCTCCCTGACAGACACTTCAGTGTTAAAATTGTATCCTCCCAATCCCAATCTGCACCTATTGCCACAGGTGCAACACAAGGATCCATTTCTGCCCCACTCCTCTTCTCTATATTCATTAACAAACTTCTTTGTGACCTCCCCCATCTCCTGCTTATTCTCTATACTAACGACATGGTCATTTACTGATCAGGTCACCCTCACACCAACATTCAATCTCAACTCCAGTCAGACATACATGAGCTCCACCGATAGCTCATAAATTATAAACTACTTCTTAACCCCACCAAGTCCAAAACTATGCTGTCTGGAAATCCACAGAAAATTTTCAAGCACCTGACTCTTTAACTATATTTGACCTATACAACCATTCCACAGAGACAAACTTCACCTTCAAATACCTAGGACTGTGGCTTGATCAGTCACTAAACTTCATTTTCCAAATAGACAAAATGAAATCCAATATAAACTCCCTCCTCTTCTGGGCCAAAAAGATCACCCCTTTTCTATCCCAACCTACCAAAGCAGCCATTGGCAAAGGGTCTCCTGATTTTCACTTCTGCCTCCAAGAAAAACATTGCCATACTCCAGACTATCTCTAACAGCATCTGAAACTTAAAACCTCTGCTAATGATATGTTTGCTAATTCTACTATGTCAATTATACTTAATTATTTTGTAATAAGCTTACACTGTATGCTTGTATATTTTCTAAATATGCTACTTTGAAATTAAGCTTATTCTTTGAGTTTAGATATATTCTAAATGTATTTCTTGGAGCTTTTCCGGGCCACCACTAAAAATGGGCTTTGCTTGGCCCAGTGGACTATCCCGGTAAACAAATTCCAATAAATAAATAAATTACAAACTCACCTCTCTGTGAGCATCACTGTATCACCCTACAAAAAGTCAAATGACAGCCCATAAAACAAACATCTAATCTACTTTTAGGATTCCAGCTCTACAAACTACTCCAACTTCACACATTGACTCCCCTTGCAGCTAGACTTCACAAAAACACCTCCTCTTGCAATCTGAGACATTCTCCACAAGCCACACCAACTCTCATTACCCGTAGAAACATACTCCACAGCACTGCACATGTTTTCTCCTCTCAGGTGCCTACTCTTTGGCAAGCTCTCCCCATCGACATCAAGGAAATCAACCCTTATTCCAAATTCAGAATGTAACTCAAAACACACTTCTTTATCCAAGTCAAATGTTCATGCTTCAACCCAAGATATATCACTTAACGTGTCCCTTTCCTAGTCTCTTCTCCTCTCTCAAGATTCACTGATGAGTGATCCACTTTAGACACTAGTGATTTTACATTGCACTGTGCTCATTCACTGGAATGTACATACACTGTTTTTTTTCTATGTAATTAGTCTAAACTATTCTGTTATTGGTTGAATTTCTGTAGTTTTTGTCTGTGAAATGTTTTGATTTCACCCAGGCTGAGCCTGAAATTGGTCATTATTGATCAGTACACTACCTCAGTAAACAAATATAAATAAATAAATCCAATAAGGAGACAATTTCACAACCATCTGTACTGCCAAAAACATGGTTAAACTAAAACAGTACATCCAAGAAGCTTTCTCACAGACTGAGACATGGCTAACTGACTGACAGCTCCTTCTAAACCCCCCAAAATCCAAACTTATCTTATTCATCTCTAAGCAATTATTCGACCCTGTCATCAGACTATACCAAGAAAGAAATGGTAACCCATGCCAAACTACTAGGGGTTACCTTTCATGAAAATCTGAAATTTAGAAAACCCATCAAAAATTGGGAGGTCTCTATAGATCCAAAGCCTACCTAACAGAACAGGCTAGGATGAGCATTGCCTCATCTTTTTTCATCCATACTCTCCTATATTCAACCCCCCATACTTGTCAAGTTGCAATCCAGTCAACTCTCTTCACTCGAGCAATGCTATAATAAAACTGTAAAATTTGCTGCCAAGCATTATTACAGGACACATCACTGCCTCTCTCTAAAGCAACTTCAGTGCCTGGAATTAAGGCACTTTCTATCCTGCTCACACCTTGTCATAGCAAATACGCTCATATATGACCCAGACAAATGCCCAAGTCTAAGCAATATTCTGCAACTCTACAGTCCAAAGGATCACTATGCTCTTCTGACAAAATATTGAAAACTGTAACTAAATCAAACAGTGGGGGAGACTCCCTTTACTTATACTCCTCTCTCTTTCTATCTAAAACCTGGAATTCCATACCCCTCTTTTTCTTAGAATAGTAGAAATCAATACATCTTTCAAACTACACTTAAAACATCACCTAAAAATACTTGCCATGCTCTTGCACCTCTACTGGGATAACCTAAATGCTGCCTCTCTCTCAATCTCTTTTACTGGCCTCTCTACTCTCTATATAGCCTCTCTACTCACTAAATGGCTTTCATGCTCCTCCTGGTATAATCACAATCTGGGATACTGATCTTTGTGCTTCAGAGGACCTCCTACACTTATTTTCAACCTCACAATTTCAAAAAAAAAATCTGCAATAAAGCATTGTAACAAATTGCATTATATGTCAATCATAAATAACCTATTTTCATTTTCTTGTCCTTAAATGTTATGCTGTATGGGCTTTTTATTCAGCTGTGTATCATTTCAATATCGTGTAAACAATATTTATCAAACTCTGACTAATATGTGTTAACCTGAAATGTATTTATGCTTATTGTCTAAAAAGTATTAACTATTTTTTATTGTGGAGCTTTTCTCCACATGATTCCAATGAAAAGGGGCAGCTTGTCTACCCAGTTGGACCATCCTGGTAAACAAATGCAATAAATAATAAATAAACTGCTGATATCACAGATGCACTGCTTCTGTCTTGGTTAGCAAGAGATCTTGGGTGTCTGTGCTCTGAAACCAAAAACACACGGACTATGAAGTGAATAATAAAATCAAGAACAAAAAGTCACCTAGAAAGAGCAAAACAATACCCATGGTCCTTTACTAAAGCTTGATTGTTCTCATCTCACTTTTGTGAGACTTCATCCGAATCTAAAAACACCATGCCTCTTTTATATCACTATCAGTTAATAATCTAATTTGACAATTAACTTCAATAAAACTCAAACTGCAAACAGATTAGACCTAACAAGATGTGCTTTGTACTGACAGCCTAACTATTAAATAAACATTCACATGCAAACATTCATTACCATGTACTCATAACTTAGTCTGCTATGTATGTGGTAGTTGTGAAGAAAAATTTTGAGGAAAGAGTAAGCCAATGTGACTGCTGAATCATGCATGAGGTTCTCTGTCAGCAACCATTTATATTGAAGTGGTTGAAGTAGTCATTGTGATGGAGGACTAGTCATGACAAAATGGCTAACCCTTCTGAATCATGTGTGTGAAATGCAAGACAACCATAGTGATGTTTCCATGCAGCTAAATTAACAGATGTGGTTTAATAAAGGTCAGTATATATGTATCTCATACATATGCATTACCTGTTGTGAGCAGTATATTATTACACAAGGTCCAACTGGGTAGAAGGAGAATTGGTATGCTGGAATCTGTGTTAATATTTTTGTATCCCTGATATTGTATATGATAGACTAATTACACTGTACTGCATCTCCTTTGTCGCATTTACTATTATAAGAGATAAATTTGTTTTGTTTTTTCCTTTCTTTGTATTATTGCAATGCATTAACCTCTGTTTCACTGTGGAGCTTTTCTCCCCGGGCCTCCGCTGAAAATGGACATGTATCCAGTCGGACTATCCCGGTCAACAAATGTAAAATAAAAATAAAATAAAATAAAAGTATAGTTGTGGACTGGTTTGTATACCTTTGCCCTACTCTTTGGAAAGTAACAGTAAATGATGCATTCCAATATAAATGGTGTCTATATCATATTATCGTACAGATAATATAGAAACAACAACAAAAAAAAACTTAAACACAAATTTAAGTGGGGGACTGTGTCCCCTACACTGCCCCTCCTTAAATATACCAAATCTGAGATTGCACCATAGCGGAGGAAATGGCAAAGTCCCGAAGATGGCCCACCAAATTTTTTCCCTGGGAAAAAATTCAATGTTCCGTGACTTTGCTATTTTGCCATTTCGACAGTATCGGATCCACTAAATAGCATTCGCTATTTAGTCCATTCAATACTGTCATATAGACCCTATAAATGTACAGGGCTTTATGTGACAATTGTTTGAAATAGGCACTGTAGACAAATATCTTGTTGTGCATAATAATCAGGGTAACACTTGAATGTGCAGTGCTGAGTAGGTAAGTGAGAGTGTACTTCCATGATACTCTTGCCGTACTATGGTAAGGGGTATGCTAGTATGATGGATGGATGCACCCCTCCCTAGAATGTTAACTATTGCCATCAACATTATTAGCTAGGCATGCAATTTGTAATTGTAAAGTAAGAAAAAACAACCCTCCCCATACTTTTGTGTTACTTTTGTAGATACGAGCATACAAATTATTGCCAACTCAGCTATTTGGCACAACGTCTCATTTATCTCTGCTTCCTATCAGACATATACACTTGAATCCTGTCACAGAGTAGCCACATTATTCACTCCAAAATGATTCATTGCTTGTGCCAGTGGCATAGAGGGATAAAGCCCTGATTACAGCCCTGGTGACGTGACTTCAACTAGTGTCTCAGGCACTTGACTGTACAGGAAGGGGAGAATGGATGCAACTATCCTAACGGAGAAGTGACTGTGTTTCTCTCCTGGATCGTATTGCTGCTTTAATGACAGGGCCTCAGCTAGAGAGCAGAAGCCCATTATGAAGTGGGGTTACCAGTCAGGGAGAACCATATTCTATAGGCTCTGCCTTGTGTAGATATCTGCACATTATTCTGATGTAAATGAAAAAATCTGTAAGTGAAACTATAACAATGCATGTGGAATTGTTTTTTAACTTCTTCTTTTCCCAGCAGGTGGTTGCATAAATCATAATGCCTGAAGAATTTATTCTGGAATAGTGGGGGTAAGTCTCATTATGCAATATAACATATGCCATACATAACAAGATTTATAGTAATTGATTTTTATGTATTTTGTCATCTTAGCTGTTGTTTGTCTTGTTCAGTTTTGTTAAATCAAAAACTGTGAAAAAATGTAGGTTAAGCAGGTTAATGAATGAGTAAAACCAACTAAAAAATCCATATGATCAATCAACTAATTTTGCACAGAATGCATACTGTTGCATATTATAACTCTTATTTCCAGTAGGTGGTGACATGTCTACATGAAACAGTACATCTGAACACTACAGAGAAATACAGGAACAGTTCAAGGCAGAGTAACCTCTGCTATTTCCACAAGATGGCAGTAAAATTAGGGACTTCATCCCTTGTAGTGACTATGACAAAGTACAACATTAATAGGTAGGCAGAAGGTACTACATCAGAAAACAAATTCTGGTGGAAAATGTAACTTTTCAGCAGATTTTCAAAATGACACAGGACAGTTTTCCTTCAAGTAGTTTATCTGATATAGATATATGGGGATTAAAAATGCATTTATAAAGAAACTGAATATGGGTGCTAACTGCTATCCTGAAAAAAAAATCAGTTGCTTTAGAACTGCAGAACGCATCATTGCCTGGCAAAGAGAATATATCACTACTGCATATAGTGAGTACAAAATCAAGTTTACACTCAAAAATGAGTAAAGCAGTTGATTTATTTATTGAACAGAGTAGGGCACTGATTCACTTTGATCTTTTTCAGATTTAGCCCGGCAACATTTTGAATTGCTTAGAATCACACAGTGGGTAAATGTAGACTGACAGAATCAAACCACAGACTACAGGAAAAAGCTCATTGCCTTAATCATATGTCCTGTCACTTCAGGCTACACGTCCACCAGACAATATTTCATTGATCAATCTAATCTACCACAGAACTTGTACGTCCAAAGATTATTTATTTATTTATTTAATTTTGATAGCTTGTTTGTTGACCAGGATAGTGGGCCGATTCACAAAAGACTCATGATCAAAACTGAAAGAAGTGCTGAACACAGTGGAATCAGCTGCACTAAGGTTTATAAGGTCTGTAGATTACAGAATGTCATAAAGTATAATGCATCTGTGCTCTTACATTTCATCGGTCATTGTTGAATACTGCCTCTTTCCACAGTAAAAACATTTTTTGTGAGACGCAATGAGTGTACATCATAAACCATAAGGCTGTATGTAGCCTCACCTCTCTTTGTACGTACTTGGCTAGAACATCTGCAGAAGTCAAACTGAATATTGTTATATATCATGCAAGATATTAACAAGCCTCCTTTCTAGCACACTATTCCTATATTTTAAGATATAATGTGTTCTGTGATGCATGTAAACCATTACATCACATGCTGAATTTGTTGGCATTTGAAATCAATGCAACAACGTAGCAAAAGTGTACTACACCATTCACCACTATAATCTTACTCCACATAAGCATAGTGAAACATACACATCTTGAGTTTTCTGATCCTATTTTATCTGAAGTATTCTTTCTGGTTTATCCCTGATAAGGGCTGCTGCACTGTTGTTTAACCTATGGAACTAAAATAAAGAATAAGGCAAATGTCTAAGGCCGATGTCATTACGGTTTCCCAGGTTGGCTGAGAGTGCATTTTACATTCCTTATACAGAGTGTGACTGCAAGTAAGGACTGCTTGGGACCACCAAGTTTGTCTGATACATGACTCCATGGATAAGCTGTCTGTGAAATAACTTGTACTTACTGTCTCCCTGCTGATGTGCACAACTTGTCTGTCCAATGACAGCTTGAAATCTCCCACAGTTCTTGAATTCACCAGCTTCTGATGAGGTCCATTACAGGGATCTACAACCCCTCAGTGAGAAATATTTATAATTTCAGTACTGAGCAATCCTCACCCTCTATCCCCCCCCCCATATGCTTTATGCAGTTGCTTTTTTCAGTGAAATGTTTATTTGTTCAGTTGTTCTTAATGTCATCAGTCCCTCCGGCCTGAGGTCATTTTTACAGGTGAAATTTGAGGGATAAGGACAACATGTCCAAATGCAGGTAGGATACAGACATAACAATGTTGTTGTTGTGTCTTTCGGCTTTTCCCGGTTAGGGGTCGCCATAGCGGAACTCCGGTCTGCTAATGACTGGCAGTAGATTTTTACATGCCGAGTTGCCGGCCCTGACGCACAACCTTCAACGAAGGTACGCCCATTCACACATGTCTACACACAGAAGACGCTCTAGCTGAGAATCGAACAGGACAACGTCTTACTGTGAGGCGACAACGCTACCGCAGCACCACCACCGCAGCTGATACAGACATGACAATATTAAGGATATGTAGCACGTCATTTATTTATTTATGTATTTATTGACAGCCATAGTTTGTTGCTGTCAGTAACAAATAATGTATAGGCTAGAGAAAAGTGATAAACTTAAACCAGACCAGGCAATTGCAGAAGATATACAAGTTTTTATAAAGTACTGCATTATTATTTTTAGTCTGCTGACCAAGATCCTCACTTGGTAGAGTCAGTTTTTAAAGAAAAAACACAAAATATAGACAGTAAGCATGGTAGATATATGCAAGAATGTGACATGGTTAGCTACTATCCATTTCATCAAAGCTCATTCATTTAAGCTCAGAAGACCAACCGTGCAACTTAAAGACAATGTTTTAAGTAGGAAATGGAATCCCCCATATCACCTATGTGGGAGAAATTTCTGCACCCTCCCATGCCTCCATAATATGACTAAACTAGAGAATAGTAAACTAGTTGTTAAGCTGTAGCACTTGTGATGGGTTGTCTGTTCAGCTTCCAGAGGCAACATAGGAGTAAAGTTTTTTTTTTTTTTTTGCAATTGATAATACTGGATAACAGTAAAGTATAAGAGAGAGAGATGAATACAGATTAGCAGATTGTTATCAAGGTGGGTTTGAGCAGTGGCAGATCCAGTGCCCTTTGAAATATTCTTTTAAAGTTAGTTTAAATTGTTTGGAATGTGTGAGTATTTGAATTTCAAGAGGAAGTTTGTTCCATTCAATAGAGGGGTGGTAGCTATATAGGTTGCACCCTGCTTTAGACTTGGCTTATAGATATTTAAGAGGTTTTGGGAAGAGCTACTAAGGTTTCTTAAAGGTGGTGGTACTGCGGTAGCGTTGTCACCTCACAGTTAGACGTTGCACGTTCGATTCTCAGTTAGAGCGTCTTCTGTGTGTCGACATGCGTGAATGGGCGTTCCTTCATTGAAGGTTGTGCATTAGGCCCGGCAAGCCAGCACGTAAAAATCTACTGCCAATCATTAGCGGACTGGAATTCCACTGTGGCGACCCCTAACCAGGAAAAGCCAAAAAACAAGTGGGAGATGACAAGAGTGTAAGGCTGGACAGAAAGATGGCTGGTAAAGAATTGAGTGTATAGTTTGGAGCTGAGAGAGGAGGAGGAGATGAGGCAGCTCAAGCCAGTTTAAATATTTTAGAGAGAGAGAGAGACAGTGGTGAGATCTATAGGACTGTTGAGTTGCAAATCTAACTACTTTGTGGTATGTAGTCTCAAGTCTAGTAAGGATACAGGGGTTAAGGTTAGTAAGGATTTGTGAGCAATATGTTAAGCAGGGGAGAAGGTAAGCATGAGTGAGAGAAATTCTTGCTTCTTGAGTGAGAAATTTTTTATTTCTATATGTTGTTGTTGTGTCTTTTGGCTTTTCCCAGTTAGGGGTCGCCACAGCGGAACTCCAGTCCGCTAATGATTGGCAGTAGATTTTTACATGCCGAGTTGCCAGCCCTGACGCACAACCTTCAAAAAAGTACATAACAGTCCTAATTTAAGGTGAGTTTTCCTGATGCAATTATTTATGTGGAGATCAATTTTTGTTGATCATCAATTGTGATACCGAGGAGTTTTGAGCTAGACTCAACTACAATGGGGGTATTCTTAATTGACTGGATAGTAAAAGAGGTCTGAATGTGGTTGGCTGTTTTAGGGAGGAAGAGTAGGAGTTTTGTTTTATTAGGGCTGAGGATGAGTTGGTTGTTTGAGAGCCATGCTTCCACCAAGTTATAGGAAGACTGGCTAGCTGATAAGAGTTTGGAGGGAGAGTTTGCTATTGTTATGACTGTAGAGTCATCAGTGTATTGGATAATAGAGGAGAGTGGACAGGAGGTATAGAGCAAGTTGGTGAAAACCAAATTAACTAACCTACTTTGAGCACAGCAGTTAAAAGTGCAGCATAGTAAGTTTCTACACAGAAATAACACTGATACATAAGTAGAGAATTTTAACAGGTAATGAAATTAATGTGTGCAATGCTTGTTGGGTAATTGTGATAAATAAACCCTAGGATTCATTAAACTCTACACGGAGTGTAGGAATAGTGCAGCAGCTGTTGCACGGAATACGGCCACTGAGCGATTCAGCAAACAGCTGATCTGACGTGCATGAGCTTGGCAGCACTATTCCTGCACGGACAGCACTGCCTAATGCTAATTACCTCATTTGCTGGTGAAAACCATGCAAATTAGGTGAATTAGTGATTCAGCAAGCAGGCAGGTGTCCGTGCAGGAATAGTGTAAGAAGCAGAAATGTGTTCAGTTACTAGCTGAACACATTTCTGCAAATTAGAAAACGGAGGCATGACAGCTCATAATAAAGCATGTATTATGCCCATACATGTCAAGCTTAGCCTCTGTGGCCCTCTTCAAAAGAAACCTTGACGATTGGATGGGAGATAGGAGTTTCACCCTGGGGATTACGTCAGTTGTCCTGCTAGACAGGGGACCAGGGAAGTAAATATTCTGGGAAGAAATAGCCAGGGAATTAATAAGGCTAGGCTTGTATAGGCCCTAGGGCCAATAGCCTAGTACCAGCCTATGAACCTATCAACCTATTATATCTAGTAGGCATGCCAATGTCTAAATATATGGCCATTGGCATGCATGATAAATAGTTTCAATTTTTTTAAATAAAACTTTCTTTTTTTTTTTGGCTGATCTCGGCCGTTTAAGCATAGGGCAGTGGCACGCAAATGGGATTGTGCCGAAAATAAACAAAAAAGGGGAAAAATAAATTTTTACAGAAATCTGCATTTTGCCATTATAGTCAATGGCAAGCAGAATGAAAACAAGACCAGGGAATAGTAGCTGCTAAGGAGAAAGGCCCAGTGTAAGTGTGGTAATTATGGAGTAAGGCAGTGGTGTATGCAAATGAGGGGATTTATACTGAATCACAAATTTCTTTTAAGTGTCAGACTGCACCTAACCGTGTAGGCGCTCTAACACCACCATGTAGACAGGAGGAGCAGCTAACATGAAAAGGGGGTGTGACATGCTTGCTGTAAGCACACTGGAGCTCAGTGGCCCAAGTTTGCCGTTAGCTAAGCACAGCTAAGGAAGGGGATGTGTCTGAGGCTGTATTGTCTTATTCTATGAAATGCAGAGTGTGTCCACGTCCAGGGAGGGCCAGTTCTGCTTAAAACTGTTTACTTTAGCTAAATGGGTTTGTGTGCTGCGCACCGGACCTAAAAAAAAAAAAAAAAAAAACCCAAAAAACAAAAAAAAAAAAATACAACAGAAATAGCAGAACTGTTTACAATTGAGCACCGGGTATGCACGGCGTGCATTGGGGCTTAAACAGAGAGGAAATGGGAAGGGGAAACAGCAGAAGGAAGACAATCAAGGAGAACTACCATAGCTGGCAGGTGGAATGTATCAGAATCAGCCAATTACATAGGCAGCAGCCCAGCACACTACTATAAACTATGCTAACACCTTTCAGTCTGGTTTATCCCACAAACTCTACACCACTGGTATACACATTTGGGGAAATTTTGAACTGACAAAACTAACAAAACATATTACAGGCTGCTGTTGCTCTGATCTATTACTATGTGCTAGAGACTGAGGGTGGTGAGGAGGATAATGCTGACAACAATTCAGACCGAGGAGGAGGAAAAGGTTATTCAGACCCAGGGTAACCTACCAGGGGCTACATGATCTGGAGATAGTAGAGTGCTACAGGGTGGACAGGGCTATACTTCAGCAACTTGTTGAGCTGTGCCAGCCTCGCCTCAGACCCAGAACCAATAGAGAGGAACCCATCCTAGTGGATACCAAGGTATGTGTAGCCTTAAGAATACTAGCTACAGGTACTTTCCAAAGACCAACTGGGGATATCATGGGGGTCTCACAGGCATCAGCGTCCAGGATACTCCAACAGTTCCTGGATGCCATGTGACCACATGGCACTGAGCACATTTACTTCCCCAGCACCCATGAGGAGAGGACCAGCAATATGCATCTCTTCCACCATGTAGCAGAATACCCGTAGGTACTGGGTGCCATAGACTGCATGCACATCCACATCAAAGCACCACCTGGTGACCAGGGTAGGGTCTACCTAAACTGCAAGGGTTTCCACTCCATCAACTGCCAGGTTGTGTGTGATGCCCAGGGCATTATCATGAATGTCTGTGCTGGCAGCCCTGGAAGCTATCACAACTCCCACATCTGGCATTTATCACAGCTGTACCAGGCATTTGCCAATGGGGACATCCCATATGGCCATCTGGTGGGGGATGCTGGCTACGCACTGGAGCCGTGGATGATAATACCCATCAGAAATGCACCCACACATCCACACAAGAACGCCATAATGAAGCACACGCACAAACCAGGATCATAACAGAGTCTATGTTTGGGATGCTCAAGTCACGGTTCCACTGCCTTGACATATATGGTGGAGCCTTGCAGTACTCTCCAACCACATGTGCACACATGTTCATAGTATGTGCCATGCTACACAATATGATCCTGCGGAAACAGCTGCAGCAGGATACAAATGGGGAAAGGCCACACAACCCCTCACTATTGTCAAGGTCTTCACAGGCACAGAGGGACTCAGAGGAGGAACATCCTGATCCTGCCCCTATAGGCAGATGGAGGCGTGCCCAGTATGCCCTGTCCTTGGCAAAGAGGCAACGCACAGCACATACTCTGACACAGTAGGGCCCAAGGGACTGATCTCTCTCTCTGATTCATACACACAGTAAAATGGATGCCAAACATCATACCACCTATACAGTGTACTGTGTGCATCCGACATAGTCAGCCCTCAAGCACCATCCTCACAACAGCCTCAGACACAAGGTAAGGCAGTCTCCTTAACAAAATAAATGAATGGAGTGGAATGTTCTGATAGCATATCTATGGTATTGAATCGAGTATGCAAGGGAATGGGGTGGCTTACTGGGATAGCAGCAGACAACTGACAGCTCTGTGGGACAGCAGGAAGTGTATTCTTAGTACTGGCCTATCCACACCATGCAGTACCACCCTAGTTGACAAATACCACTGCAGTATATATGGTGAGCCAAATAACTGGGAGGTCATAGGTCACATGCATGGATGTCAAAATGGGAGTCCCATACCTACCCCCAGCCTCACCCAGCAGATCAGCTGTAGAAAACCATACAGAAATCTCTGGCAAAGGCCCCCACATGGTGACATCCATGAAATCCCCACCTACAGACTTTTACATGGTGATATCATAGCAGGTCTGGCAGTGGCAGAATGGCTTTGAAAGATAAGAAGTCTGAAACTACAAATGTTTATGCCAGAACAATCTGACCTGTGATTGATACTGTTATGCCTGTAGTCTCAAAGGTAGGGCACACTGCTATGCTAAATGGGACCAAAATGTTAAGCAAATATCAGCACAGTCTCTGCAAATGAGTATTGTGTATAGATGTGTCACTCCCCCCCCCCCACAGTCCCATAGAAATGCAGTAACATGTCCCTAGACTTAAGCAGCATCCGGCCGTCAACTACAGTGATGGCTCAACACAATTAGAAAGCAATTGTCAATAATACCCACAGTCAACTTACTGGTACCATCCCAGGGTTGTCTACTGCTGGCAGCCTGGAAACATATGATCATCAGAATGCACTGCTTTGCTATAGATGACCTGCATCTGTCACACATGGCCTACAGGCCTGTGGCAAATGCCCATGCCTCACACACAGTGCCCTTTTGGGGGTGTCATGAGGTCCATAACACCAACATAACTCAGTCTACAAAATGCAAAGAAAGGCCATGCTACTAACTGCTAGGAGAAAACCTGCCAGTGTCAGGGAGCCAGAAATCTGGACAAAGCCATGAATAATAGGGTGAAAAAGGTCCAAAGAGAAGGACACCTTTGAAATACTGCTCTAATAATGATATAAAGTTGATGGAATGATTGTTGTAGCATGGAATGTCTGATGGGTACGAAGTCTCAAACTGCAATGTCAACTGTCAGTAATATCTCACTTCAGCCCTGAGTGACTTGCAAAACACTTTTCCTTGAAAACCACACTTGTTTGGGTAATCAACAGGATATATGAGTCATGGATGTGGACATTCTATGATACTCTGTACAGTCGACAGGCAGGGCTATGAGTCTAAATATGAGAATGCA
The DNA here is from genome assembly GCF_019279795.1 of Protopterus annectens. Lineage (NCBI taxonomy): Eukaryota > Metazoa > Chordata > Ceratodontiformes > Protopteridae > Protopterus > Protopterus annectens. Next base: position 1,841,076,847 of record NC_056731.1, read on the forward strand.
CTCATTGGAGGCAGTCCTAACCCTGGAAGGTGACATGTCTGCACCCACAGAACCCTGGCCCACAGCCATGGGAAGTAACACACCCTTCCCTGATCACTCATCCTATGCAACATCCTGACCCCAAAATGTGGCCATCTAAGCAAAATGAGGTGGGCCATACATATATGTGAGACAAGCACACACCTCCAGGTTGGTCAAACAGTCTGACACACACAAGACCCTCCAAGTGCAGTCAACCTTGGGGACGACCCCTATGCAAAGTACTGGTAGCTATAGGCAAACATATCTGACCCAGGACACCCCCCCACACACATATCTTATCCCCTACAAATATATCCGGTGTCTGCCTATCTCACCCTGATGTTATCTGACTTATATTACACAACCATGGACTGGAAATCAGACCAGGCCAGAACAGAAATGCACAGAGATTCCACCACTGTAATATATCACCAAGGTGCTGGACCGTTTCCGCAGCACCAGCAGTCAATTGCTTGTAGGCACACCTCTCAAAAGGTTGGATTGTGCAAGAATGTTTAGCATTTGGCCCATAATCCTGGTGTGTGCATCATCCATCCTGTATTCTTCTGGTAAATCACTGTGATGATTTGAGGAGGTATGTCATGAGGTACTAAAACAATACATGACAGTGTCAAATGGCATATAAGTCAGATAAAAACAGATAAAACAAGCCCTGTAACCCTAGCAACCCATACATTACTGAGAGAAATAGTCACAATCACCGTATGGCCCATTGTCTCCCTATTTTTGATAGGCTATCTCCAGATATCCTGCACCAACAGATTGAGAGGTATGGCTGTAGCACAGTATAAACTGGACTGGAGTACAACAAACCCTGGTATGGAGTCCCACATGCACTATAGAAGGTCACACTGGGCATGCTCATACACTTAGAGAAATGTCAGTAGGATCTAGGAATGAACAGGCCTTCCCTACCCACTGCACTTCCCATTGCCCTACTTTAGCAGTCCTGAAGATATCAGTCACCTTAGAAGTCCCTTTCGTCAGGCCTCAGCAATGTGGCGCGTGCGATAACTGCATAACACTATAGTACAAATAACTAGTTAGGTTGGAGTTATAATCTCAGTTCTGGTAAATGTAAAAGTGTGTGTGTGTGTGTGTGTGTGTGTGTGTGTGTGTGTGTGTGTGTGTGTGTGTGTGTGTATTTAGAAGTTAAAGCTTTTGGATCCATTCAAACCCAGTACACTTCCCCTTTCCCTACTTTAGCAGTCCTGCAGATATCAGTCACCTTAGAAGTCCCTTTCGTCAGGCCTCAGCCCCATAAGCTCTGTGGTGCATGCGATAACTGTGTAATACTATAGAACAAACAACTAGTTAGGTAGGAGTTCTAATCCCAGTTCTGGCAAATGTTTGTGTGTAAGTGTGTATATATGTAGTTTAAAGTATTTTGTGACCTGTCTCACCCAGTACCTCACCCATTGCCATACTTTACAAGGGCTGGTGATGTCCCTCACCTTAGAAGTACCTTTGGACAACCTTCACCCTAAAAGATCTGTGGCACATGCGATAAATGTGTAACACTGTGGTAGTAATAAATAGATAGGTAGGGGCTCTATTCTCAGTCCGGGCAAGTGTGTGTGAACCATATCCATTGGGGGGTGGGTGGGTTTTGCTACTTTTTGCTGTTGCCCACCCAGTACATGTCCCAGTGTCCACATTACAAGGCCCACAGTTGTCATCCACTGCAGAGGGACCTGTAGACACTCTGCAGCCCTATAAACATTGTGCCATGTGCAATAACTATGTGACAGTATGGAATAGATAACAAGATAGGCTGCCCATCTAATCCTTGGATATCACTCTCCACTCAGGAATCATACACAAACACAGTCAGTTAGGCAGCCACACCTACATCAGTAGGTGGCCTGCAAACCGGCTCACAGATAGAACCCACAGTGTGAAAGCAGCAGACTCCATGTCAGACTGCTGAACAGTCACAAGTGGAGTCCCACAGGTTGTGGACCTGGGTTCCCTCATGTTTGGGATCCACACCTCTGAGGACCAGCCCAATACAAAGACCCCCTGGCTGACAATGTTTGCAGATGGCTACAAGGTCGGTGCTATTACTACCCCCCACGTGAGGTTGACATCCTTCACAAAGGCCTCTCTGAGACCTATGACTGTTGTCAGAACCCTAAATATAAGCTCAATGCCAGATGATGTGCCGCCATCCCCTTTGGGTATGACATAGTTCCCATAAAGTAATACATTGATGGAAGTCCACTGAACACTGATGTTGGTATAACAGAACTGGGAACACAAGTTGACAATGAGCTGTATGGTGACCACCACAGTGCCACTGTCTTCTGAAAGTCCTACCATGTGTCACTTCTCCTGACTCAGGGTGTTGAATCCGGGAAGTAAAAGGACAGTGTTTCCCTGTACACACCCCTCAGTAGGCCAATCAATGTGTACTATGGTCCATTTTCCATGTACCCCACTGGACACCAGCAACAACAGGAGAGGCTGCAAATGTAGCTCACAAACAGGATCTTACGTACTACACACTTGCCCCATATGGACAGACTCCAACTGCTATGAATCCATGTCTCATATTGGCTACTTAGGTGCGATCTCTGCCTGACATACACAGCCATGCCTGACCCAACCCTGTCAGGAATGCTACATCCATGGAAACCAATCTGTCCACACAAAATGCCCCAGATACCTCAACCACATATTCACAATCAACAGGACATGCTGGAATGACAGGTTCACAACCCAGAGACTGGCCATGCCATGGAATAGACACCAAATACATATCAAGCTGAACACATCACTGGCCCTCTTCAAGAGAAATCAGGAGGAGTGGATGGGGAATAAAATACCCACCCTGTGATCACTCCAGTGACTATACTCAGTAGACACACTGGGGAGTATCGTCAGGTGGCATGATGCCAGTGTATTCCCATGGGCTAGCCTTGTAAAGCCTCCATGGCCATTTGCCATGTACACACCTATGAATTTTTGAAGCCGTGGATCTCAGTACTGTCAAGTGTGTGTGTGTGTGTGTGTGTGTGTGTGTGTGTGTGTGTGTGTGTGTGTGTGTGTGTGTGTGTGTGTGTGTGTGTGTGTGTGTGTGTGTGTGTGTGCATTAGTGTGTCTGAAAGTGTTTGTGAGTGTGTAAACATGTGGGTGAAAGTAGTTGGTGGCCCGTCTCACCCAGTACAACTACCACTGCCGTACCTTACAAGTGCTGTAGAAGTTATTCACTATATAGGTACCTTGGGACACTCCACAACCTATAAGCTCTGTGGTGTGTGCAGTAACTGCATAGCACTATAATACCAATAACCACATAGCTGGGGGTTCTAATATGAACCAAATGGGTCAAATGGGTGTGTGTTTGTGTGTGTGTGTGTGTGTGTGTGTGTGTGTGTGTGTGTGTGTGTGTGTGTGTGTGTAAGGGTTTTTATGCGTAGGTTACAGTATTATGTGGCCTCTCTCACCCAGTACATCACCCATTGTCATAATTTGCAAGGCCTGGTGTTGTCCCTCACCTTAGAAGTACCTTTGGACAAGTGGCACCCCAAAACCTCTGTGGCTTGTGCAATAAATGTGTAGCAATGTAGTAACAATAAATAGGTAGGGGTTCTACTCCCAGTCCTAGCAAATGTGTGTGAGAGAAGAGTATCTTATGTGTTTGTGTGTGTGTGTGTGTGTGTGTGTGTGTGTGTGTGTGTGTGTGTGTGTGAATGACATCCACTGGATGGGCATGGATTCATATTTTATGTTATGGTACACAATCCTAAGTCTATTGTATGAGGTCCACTGTTCACATCAACCGTAGTGGTATCTGTAGACACTCTTCTGCCCTATAAGCCCTGTGCAATGGTATGGAATAGTATGGTATGAATAACAAGGTAGGGTGGTCTGCTTAGTGTTACTAATACCAATAATACATCATGGTTGAATAGGTATACACACACACACTTTGATGTGTATCCATTACAAATGCCAGATGACAGCACCTTACACAGCATTAAATAGCTACACTCTACTAAAGCCACCCTGTGCATCAGACCCATATAAGCATGTCCCTGCATCGATGGTATGGATGGCATGGATGTGGCACAGGTATCATCATATGCACAGGGTGTTGTGTGGGTTTGCTAGAAGCCTAGGCTGGGCCACATGGTTGACATCATGTGGGTGTGTTTGGGGGGTGTTCATTAAATGTGCAGTGCATGGGTAGTGTGTGTGTGTGTGTGTGTGTGTGTGTGTGTGTGTGTGTGTGTGTGTGTGTGTGTAGGTGACTTTTCTGATGGTGATGTGTGTGTGTTTGTATGTACACAGTCACGCCATGTGGGCACCCTACACAGGGGTATTTTGGACAGCTGAGGGCCATACATGGCAGGGTGTACAGTTCACCATCTCTGGCCACGGACACGGGAACTGGGTCTGCTGAGGGTATCACCAGCACCACCAGGGCCGATTCCAGATGCAGTACTACTCCCCGCTGGTGACTGCTGCCTGCTGGATCCGTGTCCCTGCTGGGACTGGCCATGTCCTGCTGCATTGTGGCATGGACAGCACTCCCCCTTCAGTAGTGTGGTGATACTGCCAGCATGGGAATGTGATGGTGCACAATCACATAGACCCTCAGCTGATCATGGTGCTGCCCTACAGCCACATGGCTGTTGGCCAGTGTCTACTAAATGCTCAGGCACAGATATTCTACTGTCAAGGAGTGCCAAGGTCTCCCCCCACCATCTATCCATGACCCCAGTATGCTCAAAGATGGCTGCAGTGAGTTCGTACTGCCACAGACATCAGGGATGTGCTCATCCACGACCCTGCGTATATGCCTGGTATTACATTTATTATGTGCTTGTGCCCCCATGACAGCCTGAAACATGCATCTGGTGACTGCTGCTGCTGTGGCACTTGCAACAGGGGCATGATGGACTGCAATCCTCCTCCGAGCACCACTGCCTATCTGCCTGTGTGGGACCTTGTCAGCAATCTGGCTATGGCTAGTGCCTGCACCCTCACTTGCCATAGTCACCACAGTAGCCTGTTCCATGCCACCACCCGCCAACTGTCCATTATCTGTGGCCACTGGTGATGGGGTGTGTGTGGGCATTGTGACTGTGTGCGGGGATGGGGTTGACAATAGTGGGATGCCAACTGATGGCACAGTATCAACCCCCCACCTGTGCCTCAATATGAGTATCATCATGGTCAGATTCTGCAGAGACACCGACATCAGTATCAGAGCATGAAGGACCGCAGCCACCATGTCCACCTTTGACAGAAAAACAACATATGTAAATCACTACTGGTACTATAATGTTTGCTGGTACACACACGCACACACACACACACACACACACACACACACACACACACACACACACACACACACACACACACACACAATGTTCCTCAAAGGCCTTACACAGACCTCACATTAGCTGACTGGGGGCATTCACGACACACAGTCAGATAATAACATACACACTCTGGATGGACCCTCAGCATCATTCAGTGCAGCCCTTTCCAATTAACGTTACTACTAATATATACCTCTGGGATACGTGAGTGGTGTTAGAAGGTGATGGCCCTTCACCTAGCACACACTACACCCATGTAAATTACTGCTGTTCACTTGTATAGCACTGTGGCAACTCCTACAGAACATACCCCCAACTGTACAGGGTTTTGTTGAATGTCTACATGTATGTCTCATATGTTTGGTCTGTTCCTCATAAGTCCTGTGTTTGTCTGATACATTACTGGGCTGGCCTGTGGATTGGTGCCACTAAGTAATGTCCTAATTGGAAGTGCAGACTGCATAACCTGCAGTACATGTATTTTAAAACAAAGCTGGTTACTCAAACAACTTCCCAAACATACAGTGGATATAGTAAGTGTACACACACCTGTTAACATGCCAGGTTTTCGTGGTATATCACATGAGACCTCAGAAATCAGGCCATAACATTGTCATCATTTCATATGACATATGACCTGTGCAATCCAAATGAAGAACATGCACATCAGTTACAGGTAACATCTGGTAACTAAAACAGGTACAATAGGCTGGTTGCATGAGTGTGTACACCCTTAAAGTAATACTCATTAAAGCAACTTTTTATTTAATCACAGCATGCAGTCCTCTTGGGAAGGTGTCTATCAACATGGCATATCTTGACTTGCCAATGTTTGCTCACTCTCCCTTGCAAAACACCTCTATGTCAGATTGCAAGGGCATCCCCTGTGCACTGCCCTCTTCAGGTCGCCCTGCATATATCCTATTGGATGTAGGTGTGGGCTCTGACTTGGCCAGTGCAGAACATTGCATGTGTTCTGGTGAAGCCATCCTTTTGTTGCTATGGATGTATGGTTTGGGCCATTGTTGTGTGGAAAGGTGGAATTCCTCACCATCCACAGCTATGTGGCAGACATCAGAACGTTTTGGAGCCACAAGGGACCAGTGCTTGGAACTGTTCAAAATCCGCCCTAACTTGGCTACAGCCCCAGTTCCAGCATGTGAACAGCAACCCCAAAGCAAGACACTGCCATCCCCATGCTTCACCATGGGGGTAGTGTTGTGGTGATGTGTAGTGGTGATATTGTGCCAAACACATCTGTCAGAATTTTGGCCAGTGAGTACAACCATGGTCCCCATATTATCATAACACATTTTCCCACTTGCATTTTGGAGACATGATATATTGTTTTCAGACTTTCACCAGGCCTGGATATTGTTTGATGGGAGGGACTTCTGCCATCTTCCAATCATACCCTATAGGCAGGACATATGGAGACCATGGAAGGTTATTGTGACATGTAATATACACCCAGTACTTGCTGGAGATCCCTGCTACTCCTTCACTGTTGCTGTAGGGCTCCTGGCAAGTTTTGGTCTTGTATTCTTATAGACTATGGTGGGATGTCCACTCCTTCACAATGTCACTGTAGCCCCATATTTTCACCACCTTCTGATGACTGTCTGCACTGTGTTCCATGGTATGTGTAATGCTGTGGAAATGTTTGGGTACCCCTCTCCAGGCTGATACATCTCAAACATGTGGTCCCTAAGCAGCTTTCTTCAGCTCTATGTGAACCATGGCTGTTGCTGTAGCAGGCAACTGGGTATATGTTAGGATAATCCTGGTAGGGCAGCTGACCATTAGTTGCTTTTAATCAAAGAGTCTCTGTAATTAATGGCTATTGTGTACCCAATAAGATGAAAGCTGTCTCAACACAGTACTAGCTTCAGCCTGTGCACACATATGCATCTAGGTTGTTGTACTATTGTTATTTGTCATTATTGTTCCCCTAACAGATTTGTTTGCTTTACAATTGAATTGTACAGGTTATAGATCACATGAAAGGTTGGCAGTATTCTGAACTTGTCTGTTGTGCTCTCATTTTTGTATATCACACATACCTGGCATTCTAGCAGGTGTGTACACCATTTATATGCACTGTATACCACTAATTTCTACAATATGACCCTAGTTTTGGGCCTTTTCTCCTCCCATTTTGTTGGTCTTTGTCAAGGTGTCCTGCAATGACAGGTTGCGAGGTATGCTACAGATATGTGACATCTCCTGCAAATAGGCTCCTGTTATGACCACCATGATGCAATGCCGTAAACACCACCACAAGTAAACATGCAGATATTGCCAAATGGCAGAGTGTAACAGTTGTGTGCATAGTCACAGGCATTAATTTTAGCATGCCTGAGGTACTGGTGACCCACAACAGGGAAACCCCATACTTACTGGGTTCAGGCTGCTGTCCCATGTGCAGACCAGAGGGACCTATGTAGTTGTGAGGGAGATGTATTGTCAGCAGATTCACATTAGGCAGTGTTACAAGATGAACGCTACGTTTCTACACAGGTACAGTACACACTATGATATTACACAATTTGCTGTCCTTCACCATAGATGTGCACTTGTGTGCATTACTACACACTACCCACTAATCCATTTTGCACTGACATATACATCTAGAGACTTTGTAGAAGAGAGTTTAAATGCTACCTCATTACATTGATGTGCACTTTGGCCTTACCTGGATGCTTTTCGCCTGTTGCCTGGGTGCCACCCACCTACACAACTGCTGTTTCCCGTGTTTGAGTTTGTGTGGGGGCTACCTCAAGGTTGGCAAGGAGCTCCTCTGTCACCGTAAGTGGGGCCTGTGTGGCTGGCCCCCCACCATTAGCAGTATAATCCCTCACTTACAGCAGCAGCCCTTTGCCGGGCATGACAATTCAGGTCAGTTTTTCTATGCCGGACCTGATTGTATGTGCATTCATGGTGGGCCGACAATGTTCACTCTGTGGATGATCTCATCCAACAGGGCAGTCCGCTGCTGCAGATTTTACCAGCTATGGCCAGAAGGGATGCCATAGTTTAAGATTACAGCTTCTGTGATGGCTGCTTTCTCCACATTGGTGTAAGGCATTTGCTGCTGCATGGCACCTGGAGGATATACACAGGGAAACACATCAGAGGACCTCAGACATTGCCCAGTGTTCTTTACAGAGCCAGCACATGCATATGGACTATCATTAGCCACTACTTACCAACACATCATACCCCTGTACCTGGTAGCACTGTATGAACATGCATTGTACTCCTGGTCCTGATGTGTCATGTTTCCCTCAGTGAGGGGCAGTACATTGCATAAATTTCCATTCATCATTCCGATTTGTGTAGAGGGATGACAGTGGTTATGTTCTTTGCAGATGGGATGTCAATGGTGCTCAGGTTTTGCTTGCATATAGTGTGTAATGGAGCTGGAAGCATATGCCTGGGTTCATGTAGGACGCAGACAGGAATGTTATCAGGCCCCAAGGAGACCTGCTTTTGTCAACTTTGATTAGGCAGTTTGGACCTGATCAATGATGATGATGAGGGGAGGGGTGCGTGTGCTGTGCATAGCCACCTATACTGATGGTGATCCAGGGTGGTGATGTTTGCCCTAAACCTGTCTGCAGCAGGTTGGCTGTAGCTATGGTGTGTGTGTGTGTATGTGCTGTGATTGATCACCATTACAGGGTGGGTTGGGTTGGTGTCTCTGAGACGGCAGACATATGTGAAGATGGCCTTGTGATTGCCCTTAGTGGACGTGTCCAATTTTTACTCATAGTTAGCCTTACAGTAATCCACCTGTGACCTATTATGCTCGTTCAGACAAAGGTTGACATGCTGCCCAGTTGGTGCCTGCTCCTACTTTGCTCTGTACAACCAGTATAGCATCACATTATGTGTTTTGTGCATTACTACTGTCCGGCAAAGGGGTTTTCTCTACTTTGGTGGAGACAGATTTTACAAGTAAGGTATTGCTGAGGCCATACAGCTATGTAGGTGGTTATATATCTGTTTGTAGTAGGCATGGACACAGGGTCAGAACACAGTTAGCCACCTCTACAATTTCAACGTGATACTCATGCTTATTATACTACCCATGTCTGTGTCAGGGCAATGACACCACCAGTAGCTGTAGAGTTGTAACTCTGTTGGATGCACAGAAATTAAGGTTACACACGTGTACAGCTTATTCACCTGACATTTAGCATCCCATGTCAGTTGCTATGAGGCAGCCAGGTACACCTACCCATACATACATACATATGCACAGATAATACCTGCTATACATTTCTGTTCTATGTCAGAATGTCACACTGTAATGACAGTCTTGCTTCTCAGTCAGTCATGTCAATCTGTTAGGGGAGGACATCTGTAGGACAACGCACATACACGGTGGGCTATGGGCTGCAATTAGTGACACTTTCTTCATATTGCTGTAACACACATATGTTATTTGATAGTGCAGTAGCCTTTGCATTCACAGACATACCCCGGAGGATGTCTAATGCTCATATGGCAGGCAGAGAGGTGAAAGGCTAGGTGTGTGGTAATGAGGGTAGGAACTGTTAATGTTGTGAGTATGACTAATATGGGAACACAGCTAGCTGATATGCTGGACAGAGGAAAGGTGGATATATTGTATGTGCCAGAGACCAGATGGAAGGGGTGTACAGCTGTGTGTATCAGAGTCGGCCGGGTACAAATAGTTCTATCATGGCGTGTATGGGAAGGGAAATGGTGTAAGGGTTAACCTGAAGGAACATTATGCAAAGAGTGTTTGTGGAGGTGATAAGTGTGTTGGGTAGAGTGATGTTCGGGAGGCTAGGAACTGATGGTGTAATGTTGACAGTTTTTAGTGCATATGCTCCACTAATTGCGTGTGTGATGGATGAGACAGACGTACTTTGGTGTGGTTGGATGAAGTGGTGATGGGCGTACCCAAGGGTGAGTGAGTGGTGATTGGAGCAGATTTCAATAGGCATGTTGGTGAAGGGGATAGAGGGGATGCAGAAGTGATGTGTAGGTATGGTGATAAGCAAAGGAATGCAGAAGGTGAGATGGTGGGGGAGTTTGCAACAGAGGTTGGACATGGGTGTGGTGAATACATAGTATTACAAGACAAAGGGCCATAGGGTGACATACAAGACTGGAGGAAGATGCACACAGGTGGATTATCTCCTATGCAGGTGGGTGTGTTTGAAGGGGATTGGTAACTGTAAAGTGGTGACAGGGAAAGTGTAGTTAGGCAGCATGGAAGGTTGGTCTGTGGGACAACATTGGTAATCATGAAGAGGGGGAGGAGTGTGAGGGCAGCACCACGGATCAAATTGTGGATAATGAGAAAGGTAATTGTGAGGTTGAGTTCAGGGAAGAGTTAAGACAGGCAGTGGGTGGCAGTGAAGAGTTAGCAAATATCTGGGTAACTACATCTGAGCTAGTAAGGGAGATGAGTAAAATGGGGCTTGGTGTGACATCTGCACAAAGGAGGACAAGGACACCTGGTGGTGGCATGAGGAGGTACAGGGGTGTATAGAGATAAAGAGGTTGGCCAAGAAGAAGTGGGATTGTCTGACAGATGCAGAAAGCAGACAGGTGTATAGGGAAATGGGGTGCATGATGGATCCAAAGTCTGCAAATTCCTATGTCTTTATTTATGAGGTCCATTATGATCCTCCCATGGCTTGCAGATAAGGCTTGTCAAGCCACGGGGGTGTGATTTCCAGGGTCGGTGGAGGAGAGGCTTTTTGAAAGTGGGGGACAGTTGCAGTGCGCGCCCCTCCTGATCACGATTCAGTAAGACTATGATTATTAAACAGCTGTCCTAGCTGTGGGTTTTAATTTTCGTTGAGGTCAGCGCGCACAGACACCGCTAGTCCTATGGATGCTGTGTTTTTTGCTTTGTTTTTGCTTTTTCACTTGGGCGTTCAGGATGTTTGGGGAGATGTTGGGGGGCTGTAACGCTCCTTGTTGGGGGAGATCTGGGGAGGGGGGGAGGGGGGGAGTGTTGGCAAGCCAGCCTGTATGTTGGCAAATGTAATCTTCATCAGTCATCTCAGTTCATCTGATCTCTTAGTTCTGTTTCTCTCCAGGTTTAGCCTTTTTGTTATAGCTAAAGCAGCCCTAGGCCTTATGATTGTCTTTTTTTTCTTTTTTAATTTTTTCTCTTTTTTCTTGCTTAATTTACTTTGGATGATTTTCTTAGTTTACCTTTTAAGGATCTTTTAAGGTGTTTTGCTCTTTCTTGTAGTTGCTTCCTCCTGTTGTAGCTTCCTCCTTTTGTTTTAGAGTTTGTTTTTTGCCTGGGTTGGGTTTGGACTGGACTGTTTTGTTTGCTTTGTGCAGTCTGTTTTGCTTGGGTTTGGTTTGCATTTGTGCAGGATTCTGCATGCTGGTAGTGGAAGATTGGTTTAAAGGGGCTTCTGCGGCTTGAGTACTGTTTTCTGCCGAAGAAGGCCAGCTAAAGTGAGACCACACTTGTGTGTGGGTGGACAGGTGTGGGTGATTTTGTGTGGGTTTTTAGTTTGGTGGGGTTGTGGATCATAGTGAGGGGAGAGGACCTGCAGCTGGATTTGTGCTGTGATGAGATCGATGATGAGATCAAGTATGTGTTTGTTGGCTCTTGTGATGATGATGTTCGTTGTGTTTGTTTGAGCTATTGTTCCAGATGAGGAACTTTTGGGCTAGGGCTTTTGGCATGGCATTTTCCTAGTCTTAGGAATGAAGTCACCTTTTTAGGGTGTTGTTGTTTTCGTTTATCCCCTGGTAAGTTTCTAGGAGTGGAATGTGATGGTGTTCCTGAGGTTTTGGTGTTTGTGTTGGTATTTCCCCAGAGGAGTGTCCTGGTTCCAGGTTGTTCCTGCCCGATGGTCTTGCATGCTGATGCACCTGTACCATCCACCATGCTGGAGGTAGTCCAGTCTTGATGATGGTCTTTTTGATGAATGGTCTTCTTGATTTTGTGTCTTCTTTGAGATAAGGGGTTGGAACTCCTGACTTTGAACCTGGTAAGATTGGGGTGGGGGTCGTATGTTCTGGAGGTAGGGGCCACTGCACAGACACAGACTGCCTGAGCCTTAGACCTGGGGTGAGAAACTGTGAAGACATCGATGTTCTCCATACTGAGGAGTTACGAGCCTTTTTCCTTTTTTTTTGGTGGTCTGTTTGTGTATTGAGCCTGCATTACCTTTAGGTTTTTTTTTGGCTTGTCTAGGGTGGTAGGTTTAAATCCCAGGGTCCAGTAAAAAGCCGTTACAGGATTGGCAGGAGCAGGTTCAGCATGTCATCCATCCAGCACAGACCCCCATCCAGAGAGACACAGGAATTGAGCAATCCAGCATTGCATCCCAAGCATCTTGAACATTCTCTGGGGCAGGGAGGAGACAGAGGTTGTTTTTAGGGATGATATGTGGTCACATTGCTATACATGCCTTCCACCATCTCCAGCTGTGAAGGGCCTGCTTTCTAGGGTACGATCCATGAGGCTATCAGACAGGCTCCAATGAGTAAAAGAGCTTCTGGTCAGACGGCCTCTGCTGTTGAGAGTTAGTGGTGTCGGGTGATGACACCATCTAGTTCCAACCTGCTGTTTTACTGTGACCTTACTCAATTTGTAGTCTGGAGCGAGAGAGGTGGTCTGCTTGATGAGTCCACCAGTGACTCTCTGTGGTGTGGCGGTGTGTTTGGCCTGTGGTGTCTGGGGGTTTGTTTAATGACTGGGCTGTCTCTGTACTGTGCAGGTGAGTGTCTTGAGTGTGTGTTGTTTGGGTGTTCGCTGGGTGGTTATGCTGTTTTGGTAGATTTTCTACGTGAGGTGACGAGTATGTTCTTTTGTGTGTTATGTTTGATTTGAGGTTGCTTTGGTACTATGTGAGACTGGGGTCTTACTGTTGTGGTAATATTTCTGAAGGAGGTGTTCTTCAGTCCTATGTGTTGAGACTAGCCGAGAGAGTTGTGGTAGTAGTTTGGTCTGACTTGTGTGCGGTATTTGTGGGTGGAGGAGAGGGTTGTTCAGAATCACGAGGTGATTGTGACATACATGCAACAATTTCAGGTTGGGAGGTTGAGGTTGAGAGGACAGGGTGTCAGAGGCCATCAGCAACTGAAAGTCTTAGACAAAAAACTTAAAAAGAGATTCCGGGGACAGAGTGAGAGACAAACTTGGGTTTTTCTTTTGATAGAGCTAACTAGAGGAAAAATGCAAAAAGTAAAAAAGAGGACAAGTGCGAACAGTTAAGTTAAGTTTGGAAATTGGGAAGAGTTCTGTAGAGAGATAATCATAAATATAGAAGCAGTATTAGGGATGAGGACAGGTAAGCTTGAAAGAAAGAAAGAAAAGACTGCAACATAGTGAGTACTAGAGAAGTTTAGGTATAGTAAGAGTAATCTTTTTAAAAAGGTAAAAAGCAAAAGAGGCAGTGTGAGAGTAACAGTAAGTAAGAAAGAAAGTAGTGGAAAGGGTTGTTACTTTTTTTTTATGGAAAGTTAAAGTGAAAAAAAAACAATTGGAGTTAAAAATAATTAAAACTGAAAGGTTTTGTGATTACTATAATATTTGTGCAGGAAAGTATACTGAAAAAGAGGTGGATGGCTTGATTATTAAGTGAAGGTATGATAGAAAAGACAATGGTGAAGGTGAAGTATTAGACAACTCAATGGGTGGGAGGGAGGAAAAAATCGATCTGACCACAGAAGAGAGAGTGGTAGACAACTGAAAGTTTATGTATGGGACAGAGACACAAAATGCAAGTGGGCAAAGAGAAAAAAAGAGCAGTACTCACTCAAGAGAGCTGTGGTCTCTAAATAAGAAAAAAATGCAACACTAAAAGAACCTTCAAAGCAAACAAAAGTGTAGTTTCAACATGCTGGCCTTTCTGTAATTTGGCAAAGAGAGTGGTGGCAAAGGCTGAGGATGGGGCATCTGAAGGGTTGTATGTGAGGTTGGACATCAAGGATGGAAAATAGGACCTTTACTAATTGGCTTGACAGAGACATGTAGCTAGGAAGGATGTGCAGCAGATAAGGCTGAGAAAGGATAATGGTCGAACTGCACTCACTAGCGAGGAGAGTGTGTCGAGCAGGTGGAAACAGTACTTTGATGGGCTGTTGAATGAAGAGAATGAGAGAGTGAGAAGGTTGGATGATGTGTATATGGTGAATCAGGATGTGCAACAGATTATCAAGGGGGAAGCAAGGATAGCTATGAAGAGGTTTAAGAAGGGAAAGGCTATTGGCCCAGATGACATACCTGTGGAAGCATGGATGTGTTTAGGACAAATGGCAGTGGTCTTTTTAACCGGATTATTTACTGTAATCTACGAAAGTGAGAGGATACATGAGGAGTGGATAAAATGTGTTTGGGTACTGATTATGAGAATAAGGGTGGTGTGCAGAACTGTAGTAACTACAGAGGGATAATATTGATCAGTCACAGCATGAGGTAATGGTAAAGGGTGGTGGAAGCTAGGGTAAGAAGGGAGGTGAGGATTACTGATCAGCAGTATGGTTTCATGCCAGGATAGAGCAGTACAGATGCGATGTTTGCTCTGAGAGTGTTGATGGGGACATACTGAGAAGGTCAGACGTAGCTGCATTGTGTCTTTGTGGACTTACAGACAGCATATGACAGGATGCAGAGATAGGAGTTGTGGTATTGTATGAGGTGGCCAGGAGTGGCAGAGGAATCTGTAAGAATGCTACAGGATATGTACAAGACTAGTGTGACAGCAATGAGTTCTGCATTGGGAGTGACAGGTGTGTTTAAGGTGGAGATAGGAATACGTCAGGGATCAGCTATGAGCCCTTTCCTATTTGCAGTGGCGATGGACAGGTTGACAGACATGATCAAACAGGAGTTTCCCTAGACTGTGCTGTTTGCAGATGACATTGTGGTCTGTAGTGAGAGTAGGGAACAGGTTGAGGAGACCCTGGGGAGTTGGAGGTATGGTCTAGAGGGAGAGAAATGATGGTCAGCAGGACTAGGATGGAATATATGTGTGTGAATGGGAGGGAGGATGGTTGAATGGTGAAGATGCAGGGAGTACAGTTTGCAAAGGTGGGAACAACAGTTCAGAGTAAAATGGCAAGTGTGAAGGAGAGGTGACCACGTGAGTACAGGCAGGATGTGAATGGTGGGGAAGAGTGTCATGTGTGATTTGTGACACACAAGTACCATTAAGAGTGATAGGGAAGGTCTACAAGAGGGTAGTGAGACCAGCTATGTTATATGGATTGGAGACATTGGCATTGAAAAAGAGGCACAAGTCAGAGCTGGACATAGCAGAGTTGCTGATGGTATGATTTGCACTGGGTGTGGCCTAGCAGTGTCACAGTCGGTATCGTGCAACACACACTCCAGTAGTGGTCATTTGTGAGCCATTCTTTCAGGGCCCTGAGCTGTGCTCTATGTCACTGCAGACAGACACAGTTTCATAGGTTCTTCTCAGCAATATATCAGTACAGCATGTGTTGTTGAGACATAATATTGTTTGAACTTCTAGTTTTCCCTGCTTACATGCCCTCTACTACATTCCATTACAGGCTTGATTGTTTGACGTAGCTGTGTTTATTTGTTTTCAGTTCAGTTGGTATACTCTATCAGTCTCAATGTGTCTGTATGTCTGTCTGTCTGTTTCTGTGTGTGTGTGTGTGTGTGTGTGTGTGTGTGTGTGTGTGTGTGTGTGTGTGTGTGTGTGTGTGTCTCTCTCTCTCTCTGAGACAGATGTAGGATATACATCTGTTTTGTATAGGCAGCATCTTGCCTTTAGTAGGTAATGCTCAAGAGCAGCTGATGCCCTGTGCACCAATTGGAGTCCCCCACTTGTTAATTGCATGTGGAACAGCTGTGGTATCATTCCCATACCCAAATAGCATGGAAACACACTCCTATAACTGAGTACTTCATGTGGACATTGCCCCTTTTTCTTGCCTGGGAGGAGTACGTCATGGAGGTGTGTGACAAACAGCATCGCAGAGTGTAGTTAGGAATACCTCTTACAACAAACACTTGGAGACAACCCATCAAACTGGGGGAGAATGTTTCAGACAGAGGGACAGAATGTAAGTATTGCTGTTATACAGTTGAACTAATGCTAGTTTGACAGGGTTTGTGTAGATATGGCTGCTCTGCATGAATTTGATTCTAATAGTGTTATGTGGTTGACATAACTTCCAAATGTAGGGCTATCCGCAGACTGGCCAGCGTTTGGACTCATATTTGGTGTGTTACTCACACATTTCTTGGCCTTGGGAATTCAGTAGCATACTCTGAGGATTGCAGTCAGTAAATGGTAACATCTATGTGTGTTTTATGTTACAACAACCCTGTTACACCAGCAACTTTCTCATTTTATGACAGCAATAGGTCAATAATGCCCCTTTGTTTGGGCCTCTGCCTCCAAATATGTCAGGCTTTGTCCAGATGTCATGCTGTAAGAGGTGTATAGGTGTAGTATATCATTATATAGTGAATTCATTCCAGATGTCATCCCAGTGATGTATCAGACTGCCAGACATGTTACGTGTAGAAGGCCTTATATATGAGGATGAAGCCTGAACGTTCTGTGGGACTCTATACAGTTGAGAGGACTGTGTATTTCTGCAATTGTTGATAGACTGTCAGGATTGTGTAGCAGTGTATTGCGAATGTGTTATTTGGCCTGTGTGGAGGATTGATGTAAGTGTTGAGGGTCCTTTTCTATCTGACTTTGCATGCTGCTCCAGCTTCTGGTGCTCTGTCAGCTGGATATGTTTGTAGGGGCAGACTGAGATATGTCACATATCACAGTCAGGCATCAGACTACACTGTGGATTGGGCCAGTATATATAGGAGTAGTATGTGAGTGGCAAACATGCTGATTATTTTGTCCACACAGTTCATATACTCGACTGTTCCTGTGGCTTACCAGTATGTCACTTTGAATGTGGTGAGATTGGTTTTGGGTAAGCACTTTCACGCTGGTGTCTGTTGGTCAGTGCTGATACATCTCTGTATTGCCTGATATATTTGCAATTACATGTGTATTCCCCCATAGCAAAATTGGGTTTGTGTTGTGTCAGTCTGCCTGTAGTTAAGACAGTATTTGGTGACATGCCTAGCAACTCAGTGTAGTTTTTCTACTGTGATGTTATGTCCCGATATTTATCAGATGTACTGTTGCCTGGCCCCCATATGTGTTGTGTATGCCTGACAAATCAGTGGGATGATATGAAAATGTATGTCAGTGAGTAGGGAGTAATTTGGTTTTGGACTTGGGCTATTCCAGTCAATATATGATGCAACAGACAGGAGGGTGTTACTGCATCAACTGTGTCACCTTATCTACTCCAGTATTTGGGATATGTTCCCAGTTTCATGGCTTTACACCCCCCCTGGTCAGGCTTGTTCCAGATTTGTTGCACTAAGGGGTTCTGAACATACTTCTCGACTGGCCAGATTGTTTCAGACTGTCCAGAATTATTGCTCATATATATGTTCTATTGCATAGAATCATTATTTTAATTTCTGTGGTAAATCACAGTGATGATGTGAGGATTTCTGTCTGCAAATGATGACATACATTTCTCACATCCTTCTGGACATGTATGCTGACACAAACCCTGTTACCGTAGGAACATTCTACATTTATAACTGCAGTACATACATTATGTCCCTGTTCTTGGACCATTGTCCCCCCATTTTGACATCCTTTGTCCAGAATTATTGCACTAAGAGGTGTAGAGGTATGGTGCTGGGTATGATTCCACTGCATGTTATGGGAATACACACACATACACACACACACACATATATATATATATATATATATATATATATATATATATATATATATATATATATTCCTTTTTTGATATCTATACATATGTTTATATTACAATATATATATGTATGTATTCTATACTATACGTATTTGTTTTATATGTATAGCTACATATATCTGATGAATATACTTTTTAATATTTATCTATCACCATACACATCTATATGTGCATATTTATGTATACTAAACATGACTGATTCCACAGTGTTTGTTCCCTGCTATTCTACACCTGTACTGACTGATATATTTGAAAAAACAGCATTTATTATTACATCTCAGATGGTGTAGTGGTAAATTGCTCTGACTATGGTGTTCAGGACTTGGCAGGGCTGATTATTTTGTTGCTGGGCAGAACAGTGGCTGATAGAGACAGGGTGATTAAGGCAGTTTTAAGCAGTTGTAAGTGGGTTTGTGTGGGTTTGCGTGATGGTAAGCGATGCCAACCCACGGTTAAATGGGAAACTGCTTAACCTGTATAGGTATCGCTTAGCATCATGCAAACTTGCTTACTGCCACTTACTGCTGCTTATTGCAGCTTACTCCCGCTTACCCCCACAGTAATTTCTTTAAAAGAAAAGAAAAAAGGGGCAATAGTAAAGTGGTGAAAAAGGAGGCATGCAGAGGGAAAAATGATGTGACAGACTGCTAGGGATGTGCAGGATGGGTGTAGGGAAGGTCAATAGCTGTCCCTTTCTAATACAGCAACAGCTGTGCATTTGTACAGAATGTGGAGGTGAATTTGGACACTCAAACTCCTGACAGAGGGGTGAGGACAACAGTAATGTGTTATTAAGTCAATTAGACCAGATTACATGTGTCCAGTGGACACGTGTATGAAATGGACAATTATGTATGGGGTGAGATTTTTTTGTGAGAACAGAATATCTTTTTTTTTTTTTTTATATGGTGAGAGTGGGATGTTGGGGAAGGATCGTAGGTATATTTGGGGAGGTAGGTTGGGTAGGAAGACAGACAAGACAGCAGAAACGGGTGGTATATGACACATATGGGGGGGTAAACACCTTGGATGGGGAGGGTGGTTGGGAATCAGACACCCACGAGCCCCCAAATGGATACAGTGGGACTGAGGTCCCCACCCATGGCCAGTCACCACTGCACCTTCATGGCCCCAAAGGTGGCTGTGCTGGGGGCTGAGCAGGAGAGGCAAGCTGACCCTCAAGATGCACCACAGGTCCCTCAAGCTGGCATAGCAGATCTCTGAACTTATTTCGAAGCTCGCTATGCACCAATACCCAGACCTGACTTTGGATGACAGTGTCCTGTCCATGCCCGGTCCCAGGAGGAGGATAGGTCCCATCCCCTGAGGCGGTTCCACCTGAAGGTGGTGCAGGATCAGCAGCTGAGGATGTCCCAGGTTGGGTCCCAGACATGCTGGGGCCTAGTGCTACGGCCCGTTGAGGCAGGACAGGTGGATCCGTTGGGATCGGCCTTCCCAGACGTGCTGTGGTGTTGCAGTTTTATAACATATGTTGGTTAGTCATGAAAAACACATTCCAGGATTAGTTATAACAGCATGCATAGGTATTCACATTAACCCAAAACAACAGATTTGGAACAGTTGCATAGCAAACAGAACACATACATATATGGAACCACAGTGGGCATTATAACGGCATGCAGGTTACATTGATAGCAACAAGCCAGCAATGATAGTATTTGAGCAGGGAACATTAATAGTCAAATGTTTAAATATTTGTAGAACAATAGGACACATGTCTCAACAGTAGATTTGGTGAAAAACATAAACGACAATTCAAAAAAAGAAGAAGGCCAGCACCAAAAGAGTAATAAACGTATATTTATTGTGGCTACACCAAAAAAAAACACCACCCAATCAGACCGGTTTCGGCAAACCTGCCTTCTTCAGTGATGATTAACAAACAAACCATATGGACATAAATATATACCATGATCAATTAAACAATTAAAATATTTAAAGCAACAGCACCATAAGGCTAGAAACCCAACGGTATATTATAAATGATCATTAAGGCCAGGGGTGAACAATCCACCCAGCATGATTATCCAAGTTTTTTCTTTTTTATTGAGTAGGGCATGCCACCCTAATTTATTGGACCTATCCCCCTGGATTTTATCAATTACCTTAAAATTAAATCTGGCTGCGGTGTGGATTAATGTGTGTTTATATAAGGCACTGGATGTCCGCTTGTTCTGGATATCTCTAAAATGTTCGGACATGCGTGAACTGCATTTTGTGAAGAATCTATTTTGTGGACTGGCAACAGATGGGGTGTTGACTGTGGCCCATTTAGGTTTGTTTCCTTACTTATTACCATCAGGTGAACCATGGAATCATTGCTGGGCATGGATGGTGTGTTTACACACTTTTCTTTGCCTTTTCTGCTGTCAGCGTGAGTTTTGACCACATATTGTATGCTGGGCCTGTACAGGCATACGTGTTTACTGTGTTGGACATTTATTCAAGCTTTGTTCCTGATGTCAGCATTTATTTAAGGGACAGACGATGGCTCCAATGTTCATTGTGGTCTATGGTCTTTTTGGATTCTTATTAGGGAATTATGTCTGGTGTAGAAGAATTTATTTAGTGGATTGGCGACGGATGGAGCGTTGATTGTGGTTCATTCATGGGAGTTAATTCCTTTCATTATCAACAAGTGAGCATGGAGTAATTTTTTGGACATGTATGGTTTGTTTATATACTTTTTTCCTGCTTTTTTCGCTGTCAGCAATTGTTCGGGGCGTTTTTATTCACTTTGGGCCTTTTTTGGGTCCTGTGACTAGGCAGGCTGCATTGAACTAGTGTGGCGAGTGTGAACATCATTGGATTTATTAATTTACCATAGAACAACAAACGGATTGTCATATGATATATGATTATTTTCACATTATTTTTCTTATTTTGGTTCATCATTACTGTAAGTACTGACTTTCTTGCTGGTTGTTTATTCTTTTCAGCATTTACAACCTGCTGATGGGAACTTATTTTGATTCATCAATATGGAGATGTTGGATTGAACTGGTTGTTTTACATTCCATTTAGAACAACATTTGATCTTCTCAAGTGGACATTTTATATTTTCCAAGCATTTATTTATGTATATATTGTACAACTAGGGTTTGATGGCATTTGTGCATCTCCTTTGTATGGTGAACACACTGTCAATTTTGCAGTTTGGAATCTAAACTAGTTCTGGGATAATTTTCATCAGTCCATTTTGGACATCTTCAGCACAAATGTATTATTAGATATGTGTATGTTTGATCAATAGTTGATTCCATTTTGGATGTATGTCACTTGTTTATTGTTTTTGCTCATAGTATATTTAAACATCAGGGCATTTCTCATAGTATCATCTAGATCATAATATTCATTCTGCTTGCTACTATCCATTTAGATAAAACTCCACAGCCTATTGTTATTATTTTCCCTTCTTATTTTCTTTAGGGGATTACAATACACACATATATTTATTTTTTAAATAGGATTTGTTTTTTTTACATCATGGATCTCACAACCATTCTGCGGGGACTTTCAGCTGACAAACATGATGTACATGTTTTTGGTTTGGCTGAGTCTGGGGAGTATACAAGGGGTTCTATTGCCCAAGATCCTACAGATTGTTGTTTTGAGTTATTTGGCAAACTGACCAAAAGTATGCCCACTTTCCGTACCAGTGTTTGGCATTTAAAATTATTTAAAGCCTATCAGGCCAAAAACATTACCCCTAGAGGTTTGAGAATTTGTAAACAGCCACTAGTGTGTTTTAGTGATGATAGACTAGCTGAAGAATGGGCTAAGCCACAACAAGAGGCCTCAATGGGCTTTGTAAATATTTTAGCATCTTACCATGAGCGCATTATTGACATTAATATTGCAGAGGTCCAAACAATTTGTGAACAAATCAAACCATACGAAGAGCAAACCCATTACAAAATGTGTTTTCATAGGTTAACTAAGGATTTGTTAACACTTAAGAAGAATTTGAAGGTCAAAAGAATTCATACGTTCAACTGGGATTTAGGGGATTATGAAAGAGGTAAACCTTTTTGCCTCAGAAAAAATGTTAAATTCTCTGATTTGGATACCCCTTCAACCAAGCCAAAAAGAAAAAGACCCCGTTCCGTTCTTAAAAAGCCCAAACATGGGCAAAGCAGTACCTCAGGAGAGGAATCCTCTACCACTGATACAGAACTTGTTCATACTCAAGAGTCCCTCGACCCCAAGAAACATAGAGGTGATGACTACCCTTTCGGTTTGTCACACATTGGGGGGGTAGAAAGCATAGAAAATATAG
Organism: Protopterus annectens; assembly: GCF_019279795.1. Lineage (NCBI taxonomy): Eukaryota > Metazoa > Chordata > Ceratodontiformes > Protopteridae > Protopterus > Protopterus annectens. The sequence goes on from NC_056731.1 coordinate 1,841,099,335, forward strand.
ACAAGCATTGCTACAAGTACTAACTCCTCGATGAATGTTTTTTATAATGTACACAATATTTCATCTGTTGAATTAATGGAGGTTGAACAACAGCTGCTTAATAAAGGATTGAACTATATCCCTGTTTTTTTTTGTTACAGAAGACAGTGTGGTTGAAGATGTATTAAGTTTTTTTAGAACTCTTAATCTGAATTGTTTTTTGGTTTTAAAGATGACTCTCAAAGATCTGATGAGTTTAGATTTCATCATTCTAGTTTTGTGCCTCCTATGTACAAACATGTCTCGATATTTCAAGACACTGTGCTCAAACATTTACATTTTCAGACTGGTCAGTCCAGAATACTCAGTAATAATTTAACAACTGTAGAACAACAGGCACTAAATAAATTAAAAAAGAACACCAATTTAGTTAATGTGCCAGCTGACAAGGGTGGCGCAGTGGTGGTAATGGATACCAGTTATTATCTGTCCGAGGCTTATAGACATCTGCAAGATGCCAGATAGTATATGCGGATGCCAGTGGACCCTACCACTGGAAATAGACACTTTCCTTGAACAAGCAGTTGATGAAGGCATCATTGGTGCTTCTGTTAAGAAACATCTTATGGTTGGGGACCCTCGAAAACAATATCTATATTTGTTGCCAAAAATTCATAAGAACTTGGAGAAACCACCAGGCAGACCCATTGTCTCCGGTATTGGTTCTGTCACTGAGCCTTTATCTGCCTTTCTGACCAAATATTTACAGCCATTATTAAAACTTAATCGATCTAGAATTCAGGTCACTACAGAGTTCCTGAAAATAATATCTGACTTACAGTTAGAGCCTGATTGGTTGTTATGTACATTGGATGTCTCCGCTTTATACACTAATATACCGCATTGGGCAGGTCTGGAGGCATTGAATTATTGGTTGGAAAAAGCGGATTTGGATCCTCCAGGATTAAAAACCCTGCTTATATGTTTGGCCGAACATGTCCTCATGAAAAATGTTTTCTTTTTTCAAGGTCAATGTCATTGGCAGGTGTGGGGTACGGCTATGTGAGCATCTTTTGCACCCATATATGTCGACTTGTTTATGGGATTCCTTGAGGGTCAATTGATTTATGATAGCTCACATAATATCTTCCTGGAGGAAATAGATATCTGGAGAAGATATCTAGATAATTGCTGGATGATATGGCAGTCGGATCATACATATATATCAGAATTTATTCAATACCTCAATGATAACAAATGGGGCATTGAATTCATTGTCAACACTAATTTACAACAGATCAAGTTTTTTGGATGTTATTATCACCAGAAATACTGACAACACTTTAAGTTCACAGATGTTTCGTAAACATCCACAATATAATAATCTATTATTAGCCACCAGCCTTCATCCACATCATATTATTAAAAATATACCAAAATCACAATTTTTACGTATTAAGCGTATTTGCTCCATGGAGGATAGTTATGAAGTTCACAAGAGGGACCTTATATGCAGATTTTGGGTGTATCAACACAGGCACATTGTATCTGCCAGCACTTGGGCAACTAACCAAGACAGGAGGAAACTCTTGGACTATCGGAACAAGTCACAAACCAAGAACAATGTCATCAGGTTTGTAACCACTTATGACAGAAACATTAATGTTATCAGGGACATTATTAATAACAAATGGAACATTCTTCTTGCTAACGAGGATCTGTGCAAATTTCTGACCCCCACATGTTCTTTCTCTTATCGTACGGGCCGTACTTTAGGGTCTTACTTCAATCATTACAAACAGGGGGCTCTACTGGACATTTGGAATGCCAACTCACTTTGGTTGGAGACAAATTGATTGGGTCCTTCCTCTGTGGTCACTGCTCCTTCTGCCAGTACATGCTGAAATCTAAACAATTTTCCAGTAGGAATACTAGTAAAGTTTATGGCATCCATTTTTTTGCCAACTGTGGTACTGATTGACTGGTATATTTAGCCACATGTTCATGCTCTTCCGCTTATGTGGGACAGACATCAAGGCTGCTACATATACGCATGTCCGAACATTTTAGCGATATTCAGAACAAGCGGACATCCAATGCTTTATATAAACACACATTGATCCACACCATAGCCAGATTTAATTTTATAGTCATTGATAAAATCCAGGGGGATAGGTCCAATAAATTAGGGTGGCATGCCCTACGCAATAAAAAAGAAAAAACTTGGGTAATCAGGCTGGGTGGATTGTTCACCCCTGGCCTTAATGATCATTTATAATATACTGTTGGGTTTCTAGCCTTATGGTGCTGTTGCTTTAAATTCTTTAATTGTTTAATTGATTATGGTATATATTTATGTCCATATGGTTTGTTTGTTAATCACTGAAGAAGGCAGGTTTGCCGAAACCGGTCTGATTGGGTGGTGTTTTTTGGTGTAGCCACAATAAATATAAGTTTTTTACTCTTTTGGTGCTGGCCTTCTTTTTTTGAACTGTCGTTCATGTTTTTTGGCCTAGTGCACTGGCTGTACTTGCGAAGGTTGCTTTAACAGCTTGGTGAAAAACATACCCATTGATTTATGTGTTTAGATTATTGGTGCAGATAGGGTGAAGGAGAGAGAGAGATGTCAATTAACAACTGTATAGGCTTCGATTGCTCTCAACTTTAATGATCATTGCTCTAATCATTACTCTCCAGGTATTACTTCACTTTACATCGACTTACGGCCTTGGGTTGGGCAGTGGTATGTTTGTACACAGAGTATAATTACAACCTTCTTACAGCTAATTTATACCTTTTCTTACGTGGCAGACCTGTGGAGGAAGTTTCTGTTAACACTACCTGTTTCTACCCATATTCACATAGTCAGGGTTACATATGTGCACTCATAGTGTGTGTGTGTGTGTGTTTGTATGTGTGTATGTGTGTGTGTGTGTGTGTGTGTGTGTGTGTGTGTGTGTGTGTGTGTGTGTGTGTGTGTGTGTGTGCTACTGCCATACTCTGCCTCGATTTCTATTGTTCACTCTGGGTGTTGGTGGCGTGACCACTAGCTGTGACAGTGTGACACTTGAGGGACATTTCTTAGAGGAGACTTCTTGGTGTATGTACTTATCCTGCTGTCATTTGCAGCCTTGAGGTTGGACAGTGGGTGTTGTACACAGTGTATAAGTACAGCCTTCTTACACCTAAGATATACCTTTTCTTACCTGGCAGACCTGTGGAGAAATTTCTGTTAACACTATCTGACTATTTCTACCCATATTCAGATAGTCAGGGTTACATATGTGCACTCACACTGTGTGTGTGTGTGTGTGTGTGTGTGTGTGTGTGTGTGTGTGTGTGTGTGTGTGTGTGTGTGCACGCACGCTACTACAATATTCTGCCTTGATTTCTATCGGTCACCCTGGGTTTTGGTGGCAGTGATCACTAGCTGCGACAGCGTGACACTTGAGGGACATTTCTTCGAGGAGACTACTTGGTTTATGTACTTATCTAGCTGTCATTTGCAGCCTTGGAGTTGGACTGTGGGTGTTGTACACAGTGTATAAGTACACATTTCTTACAGCTAAGATATACCTTTTCTTACCTGGCAGGCCTGTGGAGGAAATTTCTGTTAACATTACCTGAATGTTTCTACACATATTCACATATTCCTGGGTAAAATTATGCATGCAGCTTACTACCACTCCCGGGATTTGAACAGTGCCTGTTTGTGCAAAAAAATACAACAAGTTTGTGTTTCATCAGAATGAGGTATTGAGAAACTGCTATCTCCTGTTTGACTGTTTTCTGCCTAATACTGTCTTGGTTGTACAATCTGAGCTTGCAAGTCTGACATTTGTGCATGGCAGATAGTTTTTATATTGTGTATTCAAACTTTGACATAGCACAGTCTGGAAAACACTGGTCAACACAACATTACTATTCAGGTATCAGATCTTGGTGCATGGAACATTTCATATAGCTAATCTCCTATTTTACAACTCCACAATCTTTGTCAGATGAGCCTTGATTATTTAATGCTTTCAGAGCTATAGTTGCTGTGCAGAAACTGTACAGATTTCAATTCATACCACCATATACCAAAGTACTGCAGTGGTGGTGCTGCGGTAGCGTTGTCGCCTCACAATAAAATGTTGTCCTGTTCGATTCTCAGCTAGAGTGTCTTCTGTGTGGAGACATGTGTGAATGGGCGTACCTTCATTGAAGGTTGTGCATCAGGGCCGGCAAATCGGCACGTAAAAATCTACTGCCAATCATTAGTGGACCGGAGTTCCACTGTGGCGACCCCTAACCGGGAAAAGCCGAAAGACACAACAACAACAACCACCATATACCAAAGTAAACATGACCAGTCCGGTGTTTTGACTTTTATTGACAGGTACTGACACTTTTATTGATATATACCCTGTATGTCACTATTACTCTGCAAATGTCTTGTTTATTCAGTACAAACCATACCCATTTTTAAATACTGACAGGTGACATTCTTCTCCTTTCTATTTATTTGCCCTGGATACTACAAGCTAGATTTGTACTCACCAGCCTCGCAACACAGCCTTAGCAGCCTGCTGGCGTGGGTGTCCACATTTCCAGCCCTCTTATCTGCAGCTGTACAGGAGATACAGAAACATTTATGCATACCTATCCATCTCATACTTATGTTGGACTTTGTTACCCAATAATTGATAGTGATACTTACACACTGCTGGGAAATTCTGTGTCCGAGCGTCTTGGATCCACTGGTCCAAGAGGTTCCTCTTTCTATGCTTCAGGTCAGCATAATGGTGCTGGACCTGCTCACCAGTCTGTGGGATTCCAGTAGCACTGGTGAGGTCACGTGCGAGATGGTCCCAGTATACATGCCCCCTGCACTCTAGAATTGCCATATGGCAATTCTAAAGCAACTAACAGTGTCTGCGGACACTGTTATCACATTGGCTTTGTATTGGGAGCTCTGGTACTGGTCCTGCAGCAGTCTCCCTTCATGGTGTTTTACAAGAAATCCAACCATAACCCTGGACTCCTAAATGCCCCAACGCTGTGTCTGAAAGCATACACCTTCACCAACACCAGCCATAGTGCCTGCAGTGATCAGCTACAACTGGTTATGGTTGTATTGCCACCTGCGGGGTTTAAATTGGACTGGATTCCCACCCTTTGACCTGATCGGCCGATTTTAAATATGCTGAGCTAAGCTAAGCAATGGGCAAACCTGCTTAGCATAGATAAGCATTGCTTAAAGGGGTAGATGCTAAGCACTGCTTACCAGTGCGCAAATCTGCTTAGCTACACTAATTATTGCTAAGCATACAATTTAAACACTGTTTACTCCAGCTAAGCATAGCTCAGCACAATTTAGCATTGTTCAGCTTTCAATTTATGGACTATCAGGATTGTGGGGTTGATTCCTTCTTAATGACATCTTATGATATGTATGTTTCCCTTCCATAACACCCCCCTATGTGCTTTCATTACATTATATTCTTTTCTGGCTATACTGTATGGGACACCTATGTTTATATGGGGGTTTCACATCTGTACTACACTGACACCTCACATTTGGACCTGCTACACTACCCTGGTTAACAAATATATATTATTCACTATCTATTTATAAAAAAAGATACTTAGGTTCATAGGTTCATAGGTTCATACTAGGCTATCTGCCCTTGGGCATTTACAAGCCTAGCCAGAGTGTGTTTGGCTTTCGCCACCCATTTTAAAATGAATTTTGCTATGCCCTTTTTTGAGTTTAGTATACTGTGCATCTGTCTAACAGTGACACAGAAGTGATACCCGGAGTAAATCTACGATCTCCCATCCACTCATCAAGATTCCTCTTGAAGAGAGTCAATGAGGGACTCTGTCTAACCTGTACTGGGATTTTATTCCAGAGTGAAGGGAGCCTCTGGGTTATGAATCTGTCCCTCCAGCATGTCGTATTTATTTCAGTGCTGAGGTTCAAGTCTCTCGAGCGCGTAGCTCGATGGGATTTGGATTTTCTGAGGTGCAGCATGTCCATTAATTCCGGGTTGGACATGGCTTTATACGTCAGGCATAGATCGCCTCTGAGCAGGTGGTATGCCACTGAGCAGAGCTGGAGTTTCTTTAACCGGGCAGCATATGGCATCTGTTTGAGCCCTTTGATCCTCTTGGTGAGGTACTTTTGGGGTCTCTCCAGTTGCTGCAGGTGTCTGGTAAGGTACATCCCATAAGGGGCATTGTACTCAATTATGGGCCTGATGAGGGATGAGTAAAGAGGCACGATGACCTCCCCTGATCTAGATGTGAATCCCTTCATGATTAGGTGGGCTATATAAAATGATTTTCTAACCAATTTGGCCATGTGGTTGTGGAATGAGAGATTGCTATCAACTTGGGTCCCCAGGTCCCTAATTACTTCTTCCGTACTTAATGGATTACCATATATATGGTAATTTGTGGGCACTTTGTTTTGCCAAGGGATGACTATACACTTTTTGGCATTTAGCTTGAGGCCATGGCTCTGGCACCAGTTGTCTTTTTCTATGAGGCCCTTTTCTAGGATGCTTGTGTTGGCTGGAGAGTCGATTATGGTGCCCAGTTTGCAGTCATATGCGAACTTGGTCAGCCACAGTCCTTCCGTGTTGGCCTGTACCTCTGAGAAATATATACTGAACAAGAGAGGTCACAGGACTGAGCCTTGTGGGATGCCACTTGTAACTGGTTTGGATTCTGACATGGCTCCAGCAATTCTAACCATGTGGGTTCTGTCCTTGAGCCAGTTTGCAACCCATCTAGTGACATAGGGGTTTATATTTAAGCTGGTGAGCTTATCTATAATGCCAGAGTGGGGTATTGTATCGAAGTCTTTTGCGAGGTCCAGGTAGGCTGTGTGGACCACCTTCCCCTCGTCAATGGCCTTGGTGACTGTTTCAAAGAAATCGACCAGGTTTAAGAGGCAGGATCTGCCCTTAACAAAGCCGAAGTGGGTAGGATCCAGTGTCTGTAGGTCTCCAATATCTTTATTTATGAGGTCCATGATGATCCTTTCCATAGCTTTGCAGACCAAGCTAGTCAGGCTTATGGGGTGATAGTTTCCAGGATCCGTTGAGGGACCACCTTTGTGGAGAGGGACCACTGTTGCTGTACGCCACTCTTTGGGTACATATCCTGTAGTAAGGCTGAGATTGAACAGTAGTTTTATGTTTGGGTTTAGTTCTTCTTGGAGTTCATGTAGGACGCAGCCCGGGACAACGTCTGGTCACATTGATGCTGTGTTTTTTGCTTTGGAGAGGGCGGCTCTTACCTGAGCATCTGAGATGTCAGGGGGGCAGCACTCTGCTGGGATAGATATTTGCCCTTTTGGTGGGGAAGGGGGGTAGAAGTTTGCACTGAATCTGTCAGCTAGGATGTTGGCAATGTCTGTGGGTTCAGTGTATTTTTGTAATTTTGGACTAATTCTGAGCATATCTGGGAATTCCCACCCAGGTTTCTAACATAACTAAAGAAAGCCTTGTGATTATCCTTAGTGTCCTGTGCAATTATTCTCTTGAAGCTAGCCTTAGACGATTTTATGAGTGCCCATAGTTTTTTGCTAATACTGATCAGAGATGCCTTCCCTTTTTGGGATTTTGCTCTATCATGTAGTAGCTTCCTCCTTCTATTGTATAGTTTGCTTATGGCTGGGGTCCACCAGACAGGACGCCTGCCTTTGGAGGATTGGGTCTTGGTTTTGTTTGGGATTGCATGATCCATGCATTCCTGAAGGTGTTCATAGAATGTGTTTATAAGGGATTCTGCGGTCTGGGCCGTATTTTCCACAGGCCCGGGGGCTTTGAAGGATTCCACCTCAGTTTTGAGGAGTGTGAAATTTGCTTTAGAGAAGTTTTTCACTGTGGTTTTCTGGACAGGGGCTGGGGTTCGGATGTGAATATCTAGTGAGATTAGTTTATGGTCTGATCTTACCCGTGAGGGATACACTTCTGGTCTGGAGAATAGAGTCCCCATGTTGGTGATGATCAGGTCCAGTATATTTTCCCCTCTTGTGGGAGTGGTAACAAGCTGTTCCATAGCATTTGAGTTTACAAATTCTAGGATCCTTTGGGCTAGGGTGTTGGAGCTAGAGTAATGCTCCCAGTCTATGTTTGGGTAGTTGAAGTTGCCCAATATAATGGTGTTTGGAGAGACCTTCATATTTTCCAGTGTTCTCAGGAAGGCCGAGTGGGGTTCCTGGGTTTGGGAGGGTGGTCTGTAGCAGGCTATAAACTGGAAGGCAGTTTTACCCACTGTTAGTTGCACATGGATAGTCTATGATGCTTCGTGCTGTGCCACCAACCTGGAGGTGTGGGTATCTTTGACGAATATTGATACTCCCCCTCCTTTTGTGGTTCGGTCCAAGTTTTGGGGCCGAAAAACATGGTATGAGGTATAACCTGGTAGTGCTGGGGTGCTCTCGGGAGCCTTGAACCAGGTTTCTGTTACTGCACAGATATCGATATTCTCCATGCTAAGGAGAGTTTCGAGTGCGTGCATCTTGAGGTTTAGACTTCTGGCATTGAGTAGCATTACTCTTAGTTTCTTATCCCTTGTGATACCTATGGAGGCGGGTTTGTCTTTTGAGCCTTGCCTAAAAAAGGCACTATGGGGGTGGCAAGAGCCTTTGCCAATATCCAAAAGCCCAGTGGTGACAGGTGCAAGCCGTTCCTAGCGAAGCATCGTGGCTTGTTGAGCATGTCATCCCAGGCTGACAGGCATTGGATCCCTTTTGAATGACACCAATACTTAAGCCAGTTGTTGGAATTGATCATCTTGTCTTCATATTGTGGCATCATTCTTGGTGAGGGTAAGATGCTACTCAAGGTCAGGGTAATACTGGCCTGGGCTACATGCTCAGAGAGCTCCTCTATGTCTCTTTTCATGAAGTCCAGGGAGGTACGTCTCAGGTCAATAACACCAGCATGGACAATGACTGAGTCATATTTGTACTTGCCTTGGAGTGACCTGAGTGCTTGTGTTATGTGGCGGATCCTAGCGCCCGACAGGCAGCTCACCGTGACCTTCTCCTTGTTCAGCCTGGTGAGCGGGACGTCAGTGTGCCTGACGATAGAGTCACCTATTACAAGTGTATCAGGTGTGTTGTTTAGCCTTAAGGGCTGTGACTGTTCGGCACACTGGCTTTGTGAGCTATGTGTTGCACGTGTTTTGTTTTGGGGTAGCAGTTGCTTGGGTGTCTGCTTTGGAGGTCTCTGTTGCTTAGGCAGATTTTTATTTAGAACCTCTGAGTATGTTTTTGCATGTTTATGTGTTTGGTTTGCTATCGTGGTAAGTCTATGTGAGACTGGAATTGTAGTGAGTGTGGTTTCCTTCTCCTCCTGGCTGGTTACACCAGTACTGAGTTGAGAGAGCTTAGCCTCCAGTTTGGCTATATGGTTGCATCTCTCACATGTGTTGGAATTTGTTGGGAGGAGGAGAGGGTTGTCTGTGTACATGAGGCAGTTGTAACATTGCCTCAAGATTCCCAGATTCACCAGCTGGACCGGAGAGGAGATTGACAACTGACCTTTGGACATGCTAGAATAGTATTGGGAATTCATTTATAATTGAAAAAAGGGCCAATGGGGAACAAGGTACTCAAGGGGAATTTGTGAGGGTGTAGTGCTTTTAATTTTTTAGTGCTGACTTATATAATTGTTTTAGTGAGCAAGTGCCAGGCTTTAGAGTAGGAATAGGGTGTTTATTATGAGAACTAGATCAGTTCTTAGGGAAAAAGTGAAGAGCAGACTTTGTGGAGCCGAGAATGGTTTAAACCCAATTAAGCGGCGTTGCCCGATGCTGCGCTATGTGCAAAATCGCGCAAAGCAGCACTAAAGCGGGTTTTATACAGGGGGGGATTTGAAAGAGCTAGAAATTGGCCCAAAACCGCCAACAGACTACCAGATTCTTGTGCTGGGAACACTCCTCCAGGGATAGATAGGCTGCTCTAAGCTCCCCACTGCCACTGGTGAACAAAGAAGCCTCCCTTTATCCAAGAAAGGAAATGGGCAACACAGGAACTTTCCAAAAGTCCAGAATACAGCAAAGCCTGTATTTGGACTACTCTAGGTCAGGAAAGATGGGAAACAAGGATAATGTTTTTCTTTTTTTGCAACAAACAGCAGGAAAATGCAATAAATATGTAACACAGACTAGCACACTTGAGTGTGTAGCCTCAACAGGTAAATGCAACAAACAGGGCAAACTTTAAATGTGCAGGTGCAAAAACAACTTTAAACAGTTTAAAACAGTTCAAGAAGCAGAAATACTTGCAGTTTAGCTAGATCTGACAGTCGCCCAGGTAGTAGCAGCAAAAAAAACACTTTTATCAGGTTAGCAGTCACTCTGCTGCTAGCACCACTCTGCAGGACCACGAGGAGCTTGGCTGAGTAGTAACAAGCGCAAAAAATGCGCCAAAGCGGGTTTTATACAGGGGGACTTGAAAGAGCTAGAAACTGGCCCAAAATGGCCAATAGACTACCAGATTCTTGTGCTGGGAACACTCCTCCAGGGATAGATAGGCTGCTCTAAACTCCCCACTGCCACTGGTGAACAAAGAAGCCTCCCTTTATCCAAGAAAGGAAATGGGCAACACAGGAACTTTCCAAAAGTCCAGAATACAGCAAAGCCTGTATTTGGACTACTCTAGGTCAGGAAAGACGGGAAACAAGGATAATTTTTTTTTTCTTTTTTGCAGGTGTTTTCACATATGAAAATGAATAGACTGCATTAGGGCTCGAACTGTGAATGACTGCATGCTAAGCATAAGCTCTAACAACTACACTATTTCACTTTGACTATTTTGTATTTTGGCTGTATATTTCTATTTATCTCTTTCAGATGTTTAAGCTCTACTATACACATCTGTGCAATGCGCACACCCACTCAGCTATGATTAAACTTTATTGGGAATGGAAAAAATAAATAAACATGCGTTTTCTATTAATTTACTTTAGGGGTATGCACATTGCTTTCTGCCTCTTAGGGCAGGACATCTGGGCAACTACATCATACAGGGGGTATTATCTTACATGTTCTTCTCAGGAACATGCTTACTTATTTGGTATGCCAGTATGTACACTGGCATACCATTGTGGACATTATCTGTGCTGGACCATTGTAGGGGCTGTGCTTCTGTGTGTATTCTAATCATACCTCTCACCTCTTAGAGCAAAAACTCTGGACAAAGTCTAAAATGATGGGGGGACAAATAGGGACAGATTTATAATATTGCTCTTACAAACTTAGAAAGTTGATAGCATAATATGTTTTGCATTAGCATGAATTTTCTGAACGATGTGGAGTCTTAAACTCAAATGTTAGGAGGAACACATCAAAACTATGAGGCAAAAATCTGGACATTCTGTGAAAATCTGTACAGTTGAGAGGTATGTTTAATGTATTTTGTCCGCGGACACTGTTATGTTTTTTATTACTCAACTTTTCGTTATTTACTGTCTTACTGAAATGAATTATATACTAAATGATTCACCTAGATTTTAATTTTGTTAAGTAGATCAAGGTGTTAGACTGATTGCTATTACCTGCTACTGTACTCTGTTAGTGTTGTGTTTACCTTATTTAATTAATACCAGTGTTAACTCTATATTGAAATTCTGCTTGTCTCATATTTTACACATGTTGTGGTAACAGTGTCCGCAGACACTGTTAGTTGCTTTAGAATTGCCATATGGCAATTCTAGAGTGCAGGGGGCATGTGTACTGTGCGAGAAATGCTTGGACATGCCCCCTGCATTTGTTCACGGATCGTGCACGTGGAGGTTATACAGCAGCACACCTTCATGAATATGCAAGGTGCACTGCTGTGCTGCACTGGCATGATCCGCTCCGTGCAAGAATAGCACTATTCCTGCATGGAGTTTAATGAATCCCAGGGAAAATGATATTACAGAAGAGCTTCAATTCATGTTGCACTTGAAACTTGAGATGTGAAACAGAATGCAGGGACTGGGGTAGATTATGATGATGATGAGGTGTAAATAAGAGACAGAAAAGTGTGGCAAAATAAGGAGTATTTAGGGAATTATGGGAGGAAGAATATATAAACATACCCAGGGAGGAGGCCTGGGTATTTGGGTTTGTAGTTTACAGTACTACTTCCACAATTCTACTAAATACCAAATTTAAATGTACATCCTCCATTCGTTTGTAATGCTTAAAATAATTTAGGTTTAACAGCCATATGTGTAATACATGTAGCAGTATGTTTCCTCTGCCAAGCTACTGATTAAGTAATTATCTACAATATTATGACAATATAGCTAGAACTACTGCAAATTATTAAGTTACTAAATCCTAACATGAGTTTAGTATGGTTGTTATATGGTTTATCATGTTTGGTACTGGACATTCAGTCTGCTGAGGAACAGAAGGACAATCAGTAGATGTTTTACAATAAACATTTGTCATAACAAACTCATAACTTAAATGTTCTAACACTTGGTCATTTATTCATCCACAATGAGTCCTTCTTAAAGGACAACACTATCCCAATATTAGACTTTTCTCTTTTTTGACATATTCATTTCTATTATCAGATTAATGTAGTGCTACAAACACATTAATTGGCATTTGAAACAAATCTGATAATTTGATTCCCTCAGCCTCCTTTGCCTACCTGCGCAACACTGAGCAAGACACTTAACCAGATACTGCTCCTGGGCTGAGTCTGAAAAATGTCCATGAAGATCAGTGCTCTACCCCAGAAAACAAATACAAGTAAAGTAAGTACATTTTCTTTCTCTTGTGTACCATACTGATGTACAGGCATCCATACTTTTAGTTCACAGTTGAAAGTAACTGAGTTTGGTCCAAAGCCAGTTAAAACACAGTTCTGGTGTAAGTGTTTGAACATTGTTTCCCATCCAGTTGTCAAGGAAATTTTTAAAAGTAATTAAAGTCCCAGTACTTCCAGCAGCTTGTGAATGAAGAAAACTCCACAGCAGCTGTACAGCCCCAGACATGGCCTACGATGAAAGAAGAAGAGGACCCCACTCTAGATGACTAGCACTAAGGCAAATAAAGTCAGGGAAAATAGCAGACTTAGATGAGGTCACAGCAGATAGGATAAAGATGTTGGGTGAGATAGGGAAGAAATGACTCCTGAGGGTACTCATAGCAGTGCCAAGAGAAAGGCATATCCCAGATGGCTGAAGAAGAAGTATACTCATGTCAGTGTACAAGAACAAAGGGGACATTCACAACTGCGGGCAGTACAGAGGTATCAAACTCATAGGATCATAGGTTCATAAGAGTTTACTAGGCTAATGGCCCTAGGGCCTTTACAAGCCTAGCCTTGTAAAAACCTGTGTACTCTAATTGACCATAGTTAGATGGTTGTTGTTAGCAGAGTGATTCTATGATCAGCACTGACTACCCCTGTCCATGAGGGACATAGGTCCCACCCCAGGGTGAATTTACGATCACCCATCCAACTGTCAAGGCTGCACTTAAACAGGGTCATTGAGGGGCTCTGCTTCATGTGCATTGCATGAAAGTTCTGGAGAGGGTGATTGATAAATGGATATGCAGAATAGTAGAGAGTAGGATGTGAGATGAACAGTTCAAAGTCAGATCAGGATGCAGCAAAAGTGACCTGAAGTTTGCAGTGAGATAGATAGTTGAGAAGAAGCTAGAGATGAGGAAAGTGTCTGGGCATTCCTAGACTTGGAGAAAGCATATGACAAGGTCCCAAAAAGCTGATTTGGGCAGTACTGCAGTGATTCAAAGTCCCAGAAACATTGGTATATTTAGTGCAGGCTATTTACAAGGATCCAATGATTTAAGTATGTACAGTGTTCGGTCTCACAGAGGGGTTCTGAGTGGTAGTGAGTGTGCACCAGGGTTCAGCTCTTAGCCCACTGCTCTTCATACTGGTGATGGACTAAATTAGCAGACAGGTCGGAGGGGACAGATCAACGAAGTTGCTGTATGCAGATGATGTGCATTGCAGGCAGACTCTGAGCAAAAACTTCTGAAAAGGATAGGGGAATGGAATGCAAAACAGAAGCACATGGGATGCAACTAAGTACAGAAAAGTACTGACAAGGAAACCCAATACAAGATAAAACAAGGAATAAATGCCAAACAGTTCAGACCACTGCAAAACGGAGCCAAGGAAAGCCAATGCGTAGTTCCAAAACTTTAATCAAGACTTAGCACTTTCACCAACAAACTGTGGCATTCTCAGAGTCAATAGTTACAATACAAAGACACCAAGTTTAAATAGTGTAATAATTATTCAGTAAAGCAATTACACCCTCAATCAATCAAGCACAACCATCCAATAAGTCCTTAAAAACATAAAACTATTAAATTTCTAACCATAAAATAATATTTAAAAATATATTACATGTTCATTGTGATGCATAAAACATTGTGTACAAAAAGAGGAGAACAACATATTCCCCCATTTTAAGAAAACATATGGTTGATAAAGGATTGAACAGGGTTATTGAGGGTGCACGTTTCAATGAAACAGAGAGGATTGATGTGGGTCCAGTTTTTGTTTTAAATTTTAGTGAAAAAGCTTCAGAAATGCGTACTGTGATGAAGCATGCATGGGACAATAGTTTGAGTTCTTGAACCTAGGATTGTTTTCAGTAAGGGACCAAATTTGAAGAGTATCCCTGAAAGGGTCTCTAAGCCAGCAAGGTCTATGATGGGTAGATGTGGAACATGTAGTGCATGTAGGTTTGTGGCGGAAGGGCCTTATATTTGTGTGCCAAGTTATGGGCGTACTTTAGCATGCCCAGGTACATGTAACTGCAATAGTAAAAACATCATTTATGTAGCTTCATGTACCTCTTGCGACGCATTTTATGTTGGAATGACCACCCGTAGGTTAAGGGATAGGGTTTTAGAGCATGTTAGATCTGTGAAAAACAAAGATGCTCACAACGCCCTATATCTTCATTCTGTTAAATGTTCTAGTTTAAAGAAATTTGTGTTTTTCATTATTGATCGGGTGGTCACCGATCAAGGTGGTGATATTGGTAACAAGGTTGCGCTTCGTGAAGCAGAGTGGCAGCTTAGGCTTAACGCAATGAAGCAACCTGGTTTAAATGATTGTATATCTTTAAAACCAATTTTGAGGCAAAATTCATATGTGATTTAAGATTCAATTTATTGCATTTGTATTATTATATTAATTATCATACAAATGTTTTATGCATCACAATGAACATGTAATATATTTTTAAATATTATTTTATGGTTAGAAATTTAATAGTTTTATGTTTTTAAGGACTTATTGGATGGTTGTGCTTGATTGATTGAGGGTGTAATTGCTTTATTGAATAATTATTACACTATTTAAACTTGGTGTCTTTGTATTGTAACTATTGACTCTGAGGATGCCACAGTTTGTTGGTGAAAGCGCTAAGTCTTGATTAAAGTTTTGGAACTACGCATTGGCTTTCCTTGGCTCCGTTTTGCAGTGGTCTGAACTGTTTGGCATTTAAGTACAGAAAAGACTGTTATAATGGCAGCAAATGGGAGAAATCAGAAGAAGCTGAGAATTGAGATAGAAGGGACAATAGTGAAATAGGTTAATAGCTTCAAATATCTGGGAGAGGTGGTTGAGGAGAAGGGAAGTCTGAATGAAGAGGTCAAAGCTAGAATCAGAGAGGCTGCAGCCAACTGGTATAGAGTGTCTGGTATAGTGTATAACAGAAGAATGCAAAAGAAGCTGAAAAGTAAGATGTACAAAACATTGGTGCAACTGGTATTACTGCATGGTACAGAAACCTAGGCAGTAAAAGCAGAGCAGATGAGAAGGCTAGAGGTGATGGAAATGAAGTGCCTGAGTAGGGTGGTAGGACACATGCTGTGGAACAGATGAAGAAATGTGGATAGAAGAGTAGAAGCCAAAGTTCTAATTGCAGAAAAAATCAAAGAGAACAGATACAGTAGTTTGGGAACATGTGCAGAAAAGCTGAAGACAACCTGGTGAAGAAGATTTGGAACAGACAGGAAGAAGGTAAGAGAAAATGAGGGCATCCAGCAAAGAGGTGAATGGATTGTATGACAGAAGATCTGTGACAGTCAGGCATGAGGGTCGAAGAAGGTAGTTGTGTGGCATTGAATTTAGAGAGATTGAGATAATTAACACGACACCTCGACTCCATGCAGAAAATGGGGAAATGGTCGATGATGATGATTTGGTATATAAATAGAGAGATCGTGTTCCACAAATATCCCATTGAGTTGTTAAGAACCTTGATCGTAGTGTGATCCTATACTTATTAAATAATTAAGTGAAATCCCTTCCTCGGGATGTATGTTTAGAATATAACAGCTCAACATTCAGTAACAGGTGAAGTTCCTCATCTTGAAGCCCCCTAAAAGTAAATTACAACTTGCCACACAGATGCCTGAGGCTAACTGACTAAAACCCTACCTGTTACTGTCTTGCATTATATGGAAGATGTTTAATGTACTAAAATTGTCTGGTATACTTTTACTGAATGCATTCTAAAATAAGGAACTCTCTTGTTATAAGCATACAACAGTGAGTTAGATTCATTTATTGGACTCACATAAGCTACAAATAACTTTGTCAGAAAGACAGTATCTCTTGAGATACATTTTTTATATATTAACCCTGATACTCTCACTGCATTAGCTTTAGATATCTCTGCTTGCTTTCTAAACTTCAAATTATTGCATGCAGTAATCCTAAAATATTTGTACTCTGGCCTTACAATAAGATAATCCATCTCCAAACAAACAGCTATACTTATAGTTGGATTTCCAAAATATAAGATGCCACATTGTCCTTACTAATGTTTAATTCTTGTTCTTTCAACTATACAGCTACCTTTGTCAAATAGTTATTAAATTTATATCTGTCTTATAGGACATGTTATCATGGTGCCAAATATGATGTAGCTGCAACATGTGGTACAAAATATACTCTGGTTGCAAGCAGCCTGACATCACCATGGCTTACAAAGATTTGTATTTTTTCCCATAGACCATCTGTTCAGTGACATCATGTAGGCTTTGCAAGTGTTCTTATCCTCCTGGTCCTTAAAAGCAAGTGCATGTCTGTGAGAGCTTTTTTAGCACTTGAGATTCCACTAATTTTATTTCTATATGAGAAATTGACATCTCAGTTGGGATCAATGCCAAAATAACTACTGGAATGATCATGAATAGTGAAAAGCTACAGAAGAAATTAATTCTCTTCTTTTTTTTTTTCAAAAGAATTGCACGTTTTTATGCATTGTTGCTTTTGTCAGAGTGAGGTAGTCAGAGACAAGGACAAATGCAATTGTGACAATAGGAGGTACTGCCAGCACAGCTAGCTGGAATTTTGTAAATAACTATATGTCATTTGTGAATATCAAACTGATTTATACAAGATGCTTGTTTTACAAATGTATTAGAACTGTATGTCATGTGTATATCAAACTGATTTGTACAGATGTCTGTGATGAAAAAATATTTGTAAAGTGCTTGTGTTTGAAATGTATCCAAAGTGTGCCCTACTGGACAGAACAGAAATGTACATGCACTATTGCAACTGTTTAAATGTATATGTTTTAATAGAGGAAACTAGAAGGTTAACCTCAGTCCAGCAAACTTTAAAATATATCTGGAATTAAATCACTTTACGAACTAGGCCTTAAAGATGCTATCTCACAGGTTCCAATGCAGCCAGAAACACAAAGTCTTTACCAGGAAGCTTTCTGTATTGTCTTTTGGGTGAAATAATTACAACTTTGGAAGTGTAGATGTATGACTTCCAGCACCTGGCATAGATATGAATAAAAGCCCTTGTGTGAGTATTTTTACAGGTAGTTGCTAAATCCTGCCAGCTTCCAGCAATGAGGGTTTGCATGGGAACTAGAAATCAGATGACCGGAAGTGATGTAATTCTGCAAGCTATCCAGATGTGATAGTTTAGATATTATTTTGAGAAGTCTCTTAGTGAGACAGAGCATTCTGTATTCTGTCTTGGGCCTGACAACAAGAAGGACCATTTACCACATTATCTGGCTTGCTCTATTAAGTAATTAGAGAATAATAATTCTCTTAGATTTTAAATATTTCCTGTGATTTTGAACTCTAATGTCACTGTAAACACATACTTAGTATTTTCTTGTTATTTTATTATTTATTATTAAATATATTTAAACCTTTCATTGTGGCTGATCTTTGTAGAGATATTTAAGTTTTGAGAGTATTTGTATATTTACTTGGTAACACTGTGTGGGCCACTCCTAATAGACTTGCTCTTGGTCAAACTACCATTTGTATTAATATTAATTTCCTTCAATATATTGGCTACCCTTGTAAGGGCCTTATGGTAGCTGGCAGGAGTGTTTGGTGATGGTGGTAACTACCTTATAGTCTGGGCAGAAGGGGTATAGCTATTAAACCTGTGCCAGCCTTTCCCAGGTGTGTGTGTGTGTGTGTGTGTGTGTGTGTGTGTGTGTGTGTGTGTGTGTGTGTGTGTGTGTGTGTGTGTGTGTAAATCAAATCTCCAAGAGTGTATGTGTCAGCTACTTCGGCAGGGATACGAAGCACTGGTTGGACAGAGAGGGTGCTGAAGGTCTTGGCTTGGACACTCAGGTGAGAACTCAACTCTATAGCTGTGCCATTGAGGAGTCTTATTGGGGATTTGGAGAAAGAGGGAGAAACCAGCCCTGGACTGACTGTGTTCCCCATGTGCTCTGAAGGGGAAATTGTGCTTGATTATGCTTGATGTAGAGACCTGCATCTGGAGATACGGTGTGTGTACCTGTTATCCTCCCAGTGAACGTTCCCCACAGGTGCCAGTGGTGAGGATTGAAGCTCCTTGATTACTGGCACAGAGGTGAAGTGTCACATATTGGTTGGCAGTGGTGGGATCACAACATCACATATTGGTGAACAATGGTGTGGATATTGAACACCTGTAGCCTGTAAGCAGTGGTCACTAAAGAAGGTGTTTGTACTCAAGCAGCCACACAGTAGATATTCAGAGTTTCATATCACAATAGTTTTATTTATTTTCTATTAGCTTAATTAGTCAGGGAGAGCAGGCAAGGATGTCAGCAGAGGATTATGGCAAGCTGACAAGGAGTCAGTTGGCTGACATGTGCCAAGCCAGAAGAATGGTGCATGCCAACCTGACTAAAGAGGATATGACTGCAGGCTTAATCACAGCTGCATCACAGATCAGCAACCAGGAAGACAGCCAGACTGGCCTTGGGGATGTACAGCTCTCAGAAAATAGACAGTTTAACGTTTCCTCAGAAGACTTAAAAATCCATCTGGACTTAAAGAGACTTGAACTGGATGCCAAACAGTTAGAATTAGAATCAGCAGTGCAATGCAGCATTTGGAGGCAGAAAAAAAAGAGAGGCTGAGACATCTGGAAGCCGAAGAAAATGAGAGGCAGAGGCAACATGAAAAGGAAATGCTGACTCTTTGCCAAGGTCATGGAGGTAATGAGGAAGGGAGTAATCATACCCCAGAAGCAATAAAGGTCAGTAAACTTCTACCTCGATACTTAGAAGGTGACAATTTTGATAGTTTTATTCATATATTTGAAAGAGTTTGCAAACAGTATAATGTTGACCGAGGGCTCTGGCTACAGTTCCTGACCCCCTTACTCCATGGTAGAGCTGTAACTGCTGTTTCTAAATTGTCTGATATTGATTATTTAGACTATAAACAAAGTAAAGAAATGCTTATTAGAGTGTTTTAAGTTAACACCTAAAGCTTATAGAAAAAAAGTTTTGTGAGCATAGATGCAAGGCAGATGAACGTGTGTGTGATTATATTGCTGAACTAAGCACTTATTTTCATAGGTGGGAGAGTGGGTGTCAGGTCATCACTTTTCAAGGGCTGGCAGACCTTTTGGTGAGGAAACAAGCCCTTACCACTTTGCCTGAGGACATGAGAGTCTGGATGGCAGATAGGGAATGCAACACCACAGATGAGCTAGGGAAAAAAGGGGATCGCTACTTAGCAAGCAGTGCATCACCACACAGGAAAGGGATACCCAGTGCTGCACATGGATATCAGGGAACCCATGGTGGGCAGACTAAGCCACCCTAACAGACTCCATAAGCAACAGGGGAAGCCAGTAGTTCAGGTACATGGCCAGGATCTGGGGTTAAATGTTGTAAATGTAACCAGTGCTGCCATGTATCATATAGATGTCCATGGAGGCAAGGTGGGGAACAAAAGGTAGGGGAGACAGCAAGTGGGGATAACAGAATGCCAGTGGTAAGTTGTCTGGAGACAACAAGGATACTAAACTACCACAATAGATTATATCCTATCTTAGTAGATGGGAAACAGGCCACTGCTAACAGAGACACAGCCTCTAACTGAACCATTGTGAAGCTTGCAATGGCTAAAGAGGAGCACTACTTGCTTGGACAGTCAACTCCAGTCAGAGTTTTAGGAGGGAACCCATTCCAAATACCTTTGGCCAGGGCTCACCTTGACTGTGAGGGTGGAAAAGGAAGCAAGCAAGTAGTTGTGTTTGAAAATAGCTCTGCAGATGTTTTGATAGAGAATGATTTTGATAATGTAGTACCTTCTGTGCATGCAGTGGCAGTCAGGCTTGGAGACAGGCATGTGGGTCTGGTAGCCTGGGGAGGACCCAGATAGACCACACACTTGAAGCCAGGACTGGTGAGGTGGCTACTTCAGGGAGGGCGCTACTCTGTAGCAGTGAGACTGAAGGTGAGCCACAGCTGCTTGTGAGTACTGATATTCCCTTGCACAGAGTAACTGCAAGGGTAGAGGTGAGTAGTAGTACCCAGGCTGACAGTGAGGCACCACTGTCAGAGGATACCAGACTTCTTGTGGAAGGGGAGCTAGGAAGGGTTACAAAGAGAGTTGAGACAGATTCATCTCTCAGACCCTACATTACTAGGCTTGAGGGAGGTAGCTAGGGAGGCACCTGATTCTCAAGAAAAAGATGATTCTGTATATTGGAACAAAGGGTTTCTGTATAGAGAATGGACCCCTGGGGGAGGGCTAGAGGTTGAGTGAATACAGCAGTTGGTAGTGCCCAGAACCTACCATCTGGCACTTCTAGCCATAGCCCATGATATTCCTTTTGCAGGTCATATGGGAATCCGTGGTGGCGGTGCTGCGGTAGCATTGTCGCCTCACAGTCAGACGCTGTCCGGTTCGATTCTCAGCTAGAGCGTCTTCTGCATGGAGACATGCTTGAATGGGCATACCTTCGTTGAAGGCTGTGCATCAGGGCTGGTAACTCAGCACGTAAAAATCAACTACCAATCATTAGCGGACTGGAGTTCCGCTGTGGCAACCGCTAACTGGGAAAAGCCGAAAGACACAACAACAACAACATGGGCATAAAGTATACCAAGAGATGTATTATGCAGAACTTTTAATTGGGCTGGGATTGCAAGGGATGTAACAGGGTACTACAGGACCTGTGAACAGTGCCAAAAAGTAGGCAAGGCAGGAGACAAGGCCAAAGCTCCTTTGGTGCCTTTGCCTGTGATTAAGGAGCCATTTCGGAGGGTAGTTATGGATATTGCGGGGCCCCTGAGTACTTCAAATTCCACAGGGAAAAAGTATATCCTAGTGGTAGTAGATTATGCTACTAGATACCCTGAGACGGTGGCTATGTCCTCCATTGAGACAGAGAAGGTAGCAAATACTTTGCTAGAGATTTTCAGCACTGACCACATCTTTACGTTGTGATTCTTCATAGTCTAATGGGGACCAAAACATGGACTTTTTAAGGCCATGACCCCTGGCAGTTGTAGCAGCAAAAACACAGCAAATATATCATCTGGTAAACAAGTGGGTACAGACCAACAATGTCTTACAAACTTCTGGACAATGTGTTTCTTTCCATAAAGCAATGCTGCAATCTTAGGAACCAAACAAAATACAACACAGAGTAATGCACAAATAACCATGCCAGCAAACAATACACACTGATAACCACCAATACATGTATAATGCACCACACAAATTTTATTTTTTACTTATTTAACGTGTTTACTAGGAAAGTCTGACTTGGAACAAAGCCAAATTTTAGTGGAGGCCTGGGGAGAAATGCTCCAGATGCACCTCTTTGAAACGTGAAAGGAAATTGGAGCACCTGGAGGAAACCCACACGAACGCATGGAGGACATGCCGACTCCACACAGAAGGCACTCCAGTCGAGAATTGAACCAGAGAATCTCTTGCTGTGAGGTGACAATGCTACCACTGCACCACTGCGGCATCCAAACAAATAAGCACCACACAAAGTTAGACTTGGCACCCCCAACACCAAAAACACACACACGCACAAACATGCACACACAGACACACACACACACAGACACACACACACACACACACACACACACACACACACACACACACACACACACACACACACACACACACACATGTCAAACAGACACAGATTCCCCTTTTGCAGCATATATCACAGCTGCATCCAGTGATTGGAAAAAATATACCACATGATGGAAAAGAAATCCATTCTGAGGAAGTCTAGTTTACAAATGATAAAATTGCTAAATAAATGTGATTAATTTTGCATTCCACTGTTGTGTTTTGGTAGTGCTTATTTACTTATAAGTTCAATTTTTATGTGCATAGTGGTTGGGCTTGACCTGATCATAAGTTTACAAAGACACCAACAGTCTGCAATATGAAAAAAAAGATATACATAGGTTCATAAGAGGTTAGTATGCAAATGGCCCTAGGGGCTTTACAAGTCTAGTCGTGTAAAAATCTGTGTACCCTAATTGACCATAACTAGATGGTCATTGCAAGCAGAGCAATTCTATTATCAGCACCGACTACCCCTGTCTATGAAGGACATAGGTGTCACCCTGGGGTGAATTTGTGGTCACCCTTCCAACTGTCAAGGTTTGCTTAAATAGGGTCATTGAGGAGCTCTGTTTTACATGAAGTGGGAGCTTATGCCAAAGGAATGGCAATCCCTGGGAGATATATCTGTCTCTCCAACATGTTTTGTTAATGCTAGGTTGAGATCCTTTGAGCAACTGACTCTTGTCCCATTTGATTTGTGGATGTGCAGCATTTCCATTAGGGCAGAATCAAAGACTGCTCTGTAGGCCAGGCATAGGTCGCCTCTCAGCAACCTGTATGATACAGAGTACAATGACTAAGTCACATTTTAGAGGCATTGGATTCTCTTGGTTAGAAACCCCTGTGGTCTCTCCAGTTGCTGCAGGTGTCTGGTGAGATGCATACAGAAGGGAGCACTATACTCGATTAGTGATTTGATAAGGGTCAAGTACAGCAGAGTTAGGGTCTATATTATTTGAATGAAAGTTCAAAATGTTGATCGCTGTAAACAGCGAAAATGCCAATAATTGATGTCTGTTTTGTGAGGTCGCGGTACAGAGAAGATCGGGAAATTTGCCCTTTCCTCACTGTAGTGCGATCTCGCAGTTGGTATATATAATTAGCTGGGTGTTGGGGGTACAGCCCCCCCACAATACAGGATTCGATTATCGGCATTTTCGCTGTTTACAGCGATCGACATTTTGAACTTTTGTTCAAATAATATAGACCCACAGAGTTATAACCTCCTTAGTCTTGGATGTGATGCCATATTTATGAGATACGCAATGTAGAAGGTTTTCCTTACCACTATGGACACATGATGATTGAAATTTCAATTGCTATTAACCTGTGTTCCCCAAGTCTCACTCCACTGGGTTTGAGCTTAGAGGGGTGCTATCTATATCATAATTAGCAGGTGCTATTTCATTGCCAAAGGGGATAATAAGGTATTTTTTTGCATTTAGTTTTAGTCTGTGACTTTGCAGCAATCATTTGTCTGCATCAGCAACTTCTGTAATATGTTTACATCATTGGGGGACTCGATTGCACCCAGTTTGCAGTCATCTGCAAACTTGGCAAGCTACAGTCCATTTACTTTCACCTGGACCTCAGAGAAATAGATTCTAAACAAAAGGACCCAGCACAGATCCTTGTCATACCCCACTGGTAACTGGTCTACTGGTGGAGGTGGACTCACCGACTTTGACAGTGTACGTTTTGTTGGTGAGCCAGTTGGCTACCCTTCTAGTGATGTGTTGGTTAATACCCATCTGGGAGAATTTCTCAATGATCCCTGAGTGAGGATTGTATCAAAATCCTTGGCTAAATCAAGATATGTGGTATGCACTGCTTTACACTCATCCAGGGCTTTGGTGGCATTCTCAAAGAAGTCCACCAAGTATAATAAGCAAGATCTGCCCCTGATGAAACCAAACTGGGTCAGGTCAAGAGTCTGAAGGTCACCTGTGTCCTTGTCGACTAGGTCCATGATGATTCTTTCCATGGCCTTGCAGGTAAGGCTGCTAATGCTTATGAGTTGATAGTTGCCTGGGTCGGTTGATGGATCCCCTTTGTGAAAGGGGATTACAGTTGCTGTTCTCCACTCTGCTGGAACAAAGCCAATGGTCAGGCTATGATTAAAGAGAGTACCAAGTGGTTCCACTAGGTCTTGTTTTAGATTGTTTAGTAAGCAACCTGGGATGTTATCTGGTCCCACAGAGGCTGTATTATTGGCCTTGGAGAGCATTTGTATGGCCTGTTCTTTGGAGATGCTCGGTAGAGGACTGGTGTCAGGAATGCTTTGGGGTATGGCTGGTTGGGATAGGGGGATGAAGTTATTGTCAAATCTGTCAGCTAGCAGGTTGGTAATTCCCTCAGGTTCAGTGAGTGGTACCATCCAGTATAAGTTCAGCACGCAGATGGGCATTCCCTTTTAGGTCTTGGATGTAGCTAAATAATGCCTTATGGTCGTCTTCCACTAGGGATGCTAATTTAGTCTCATAACTAGCCTTAGAGGACTTTTCAAGATCTCAGATTTGCTTGTTCAAGCTGTGGAGAGTATTCTTCCTCTGTTCAGTAAATTCCCTCTTGTTCTTAGATATCATTTTTTTTTCTTTTGTTATACAATTTATTTATACTTAGCAGTCCACCAGGGTGGATTGTTTTTTCGTGAGGACATGGTTTTAGTCCTGTCAGGTACAGCTGAGTCAATACATTTGTTTAAGTGGCTATACAGAGCAATTTTGTAGCAGGGGGTTTGAAACTTTCTATACCAACTCTTAGTAGGCTATAGTTTGCTTTGGAGAACATTTTCAGTTTTTTTGCTCCTGTGGGGGTGTCAGGTCTGATGTTTACTTCAAATAAGACTGACTTATGGTCTGATCTTACCAGGCAGGGAACACACAGGATGTAGTGCAGTGTCCCCCCCATGTTGTTGAGCACAGGTTCTAGGACATTTGAGCACCTTGTGGGGGTGCACACCAACTATTCCAGGGCATTAACAATTAACAAAATCCAGGACCCTCAGAGCAATCATGTTTCTGCTCGTATAAGTCGTCCAATCATTGGAAGGATAGTTGAAATCTCCCATGACCAAGGTGTTTGGCTGTACATTGAGCGACTCTAGCAAGTCCAGGTAGGTGGTGTGCTTCTCCTGGTTCATGGCGGGGGATCTGTATCTAGAGATGATTTGGTAGAGTATTTTTCCCTATAGTTATTTGGACTTGGAGTAACTCTTGAGTCTTGAGGTTTATTTGGACTTAATGAAGATGGATACACCTCCACCTTTAATTCTTTCATGTTTGCTTTGAGATCTGAATATGTGAAAGCATTGTAACCTTGTACAGCTGGGGTGATGTGTGGGGCCTTGAACCAAGTTTCAGTGACTGCACAAATGTTGGCATCTTCCAAGGTGAAGAGTGCTTCCAGGGAGTGCTATTTACTGTTTAGGGTCCTAGCATTAAGCAGCATGATCTTGTGTTTCTCTCTAGAAGATTTCTTTATGTTGGAAGTTTTGTTATTTTGACATTGCCTAAAAAAGGCACTATGGAGGAGGCTAGTGCCTTTGCCAGTATCCGAAAGCCTTGAGGAGACAGATGAAGGCCATCTGTGGCAAAGCAACATGGTCTGTTGACCATGTCTTCCCAGGCTGTCAGATACTGGATCCCCCTGTAGTTACACCAGAAGCTAAGCCAATTATTGAAATTATCATTTTTCATCTGTATTGCGGCATCATCCTATGTGAAGGTATAATGCTGCTTACGCCGAGGGACATACCTGCCTGGGACACATAATCTCAGAGTTCAGTCATGTCTATCTTCATATAGTCCAGAGAGATACATCTCAAGTCATTCACTCCAACATGTACTATGACAGAATCATAACAGTAATTATTTCTGAGTGACTTGAGTGCATGCGTGATTTGATGGATCCTTGTCCAATCTGGTGAGGGTGAAATTTGTGTATCTCACTACTGAGTCGCCTGTGACTAAGACATTAGGTTTTGAGGTGTTTTGCCTTAGGGGCTTAATTGTTGAGACAATAATATATGTGTTGTTATGTGTAGTGTTAGATTCTATTCATGTACCAGTATGTGTAGGTTGTTTGTGCTTGGGAGGTCTCTGGTCTTTTGGTAGGCTCTTAGTGAGTACCTCTGCATATGTGGGTTTATGTGGCTTGACCTTAACTTATGTGAGTGGAGAGATGTATGTGCTGACAACCTGTTTGATGTCTTGTTTATTGCTATGTGAGAGGACTGATTCTAATTTCATGGTATAGTTGCATTTCTCACATACTGTATTTGTTTGCTTTATGAGCAAGTTGTTGTCAGTATACATGTGGCAATTACTACATTGCCCCAGGATGCCCATGGCAATCAGGCTGACTGGAGAAATATTGGGAAACTGACTGTCCATAGTAGCAGGTAATTCTTAACTACTAATTTATGAGGGTGCAAATTAGATCAGCCATTGCTCTGGAATTAACAAGGGGACATATTCTATAGAAGATCAGGGATGGAAAGTGGGGGTGATGCTGTTCAGTGCACAGATGAGTTGCCTGCAGTGCAGAAGTGTGCAGCTGAGTTGCCTGCCAAGCAGTGGGGAACCTGGGATGGTTTCACTGACTGGTGTCTAGGGAAAAAGTAGTTTCTAGCTGTTTGCATCTATACAAGGCACCAATAACCACTGTTGCATGAAGCACAGCTATGTGCAAATGTGAGGCTTATATACAGACAAACTTAAACAGTTTTAAAGTAGTCTGCCAATAGGAAATCACTCAGTGGTTCTTCTTCCAGCAATCCCCAGCTCAGACAAGGCTATATCCACACTGTTATGACACAGGGGTGCAAGGGAGCCCTTCTTAACTCATTACGACTGAGTGCGCTTCCAGGTGTTTCAGCAGTTACTTCCTACTGAGCCTCTAGGTGTCAAATATTGATTGTTCATATTTACATTAATAATTCCAAAACCATGCTACATATAAGGTATCAGAATATTTCATTTTGATACATACATGATGGCAAACACAATTGTATTGATATTTGACCTCTGGCAATGAGTATTTGGCAGAGTTGTAAGGTGATAATGTCATTTTTTAAAGGTTCAAGCCGCATCCACTGGGAGTTAAAGGTACACACTCAAAACAGCTGTACTGGGGGGAATAAGTTAATCTATGATGGCCGGATTTGAGTTCAAGTGTATGACTCCTAGAAGGCTGTTCTAGCTGAGACACCAGAGTGTGTTATTAAAATTTTATTTTGGATTTTCGCTGGCAAAGTGCTTTTTTTATTTATTGTTTTTTTAGGATTTGTGGTTATTATGTATGAAAAACATGCTAGATTCAGCAAGCCTGTATAAAATGCAATCAAAATAAAATTAATTTTTTGTTGTTAAAATCAGTTTTCTTTAACCTGGCACCATAATTTTCCCCCACCATAAAAACACCAAGTAAGTCTTCTAGAGGCATATCTTAAAAAATGAAGCTCGAAACAACTGTGTACTCATTTAGTACATTAGTCTATACCCTTTTTAGACAGGTCATCTGCATTAGAATTAGCAGTACCATTTCTAGGCTACACAGTCATGATATAGCACTGCAAAGTTAAACTCCATCCAAGAAGCTTTCCATTCAGCCCACTTGCCCTAAGTAGCCAGTGTAAAGGATTGTGATCTGTAAACATAGTCAGCCTTCTGCCATGCAGGTAGAGTTATAGCTTTTTTAGAGCCCAAAAGAGGGCCAGCACAGCTGGTTTCACCCATCCATAAGAGAATCGGTTGCAAAAAAATATCTGTGTAGGTCCTGTGTACTTGAGGTTAGTTAAGAAAACACTTTGCTTCCGCATGAAGTCTGTTGACATAAAATTATACAGAATGGGGTAGAGTTGTAGAGCAGTTATAGGAATGCTGGCTGCAGTTAGAGTTACTGGTTATATCACAGAGCAAAGAACAGGGGAAATAACATTTGAGGAGCTAAATAAACAGGATGAGAGGTTGTAGAGAAAGATGGAAGTAGAGGCTCATTAGCTTGTGCAATATGGCTAGGGGAAGTAGTTTAATTACTCCCTAGAGGAATCTAACACATATGTCACTAGGGATATTTTAAAATGACCAGTTAGGGATTAGTTATAGGAATCTTCAGTACAGTGTCCAGCTGTCTACACTTTTCTGATGGAGGTAGTACAGTTATGGGCTGTGTCTATTTTGCAGAGCAGAGTGATGGAGGTCAATGATGGACCTCCTGTGAGTTAGTTTCTAGGAAGGTACCACCTTTTTTCCAATGGTTGACTATAGAAAACATGCCTTAAAATTTGCTTGAGTTAATGTAAAGAGAAAAGAGGGGGATCCAGTGGCAGACAGGCTGAACTGGTGGAGATATATGTCTTTATAAGAAGTATATGCTAAGCCAGACTTGATAAACTCACACAGGTACTGGAAAACCAAGGATGTCCCCCCTTGAGATGCATCCCATTTTCTATTTTAGCACCAAAAGGAAACTCTTTTTCATTTGAAAAAATACAGTTTCCCATTACCAGGTTTTCTTACCTTCTTCAGTACCTGGTTGCATGTTCTCAGAAAAAAAAGGATGCATAAAAGTGATCAAACACTATCATTCATACTACTAGATTGAGATTTTAAATAATGGGATAAATCAATCTAGTATACTGATTCCTAATCCTGTCCATCATTGTCACACCCAATGCAAATCTTAACATCTTTAACTCTGACACCTCCAGCTCTGACTCCTGCCTTTTTGTCAGTGCCACCATCTCCAATGCATATAACATAGCTAGTCCCACTATCCTCTTGTAGACCTTCCCTTTCACTCTTACTTTTAGCCATCTGTCACAAATCACTCCAGACACTCTTCTCCACCCACTCCATCCTGCCTGTACTCTCATCTTCACCTCTCTTACACACTCACCATTAGTCTGAACTGTTGATCCCAAATATTTAAACTCATCCACCTTTGTCAACTTTACTCTCTGCATCCTCACAATTTCTCTATCCTCCCTGTCATTCACACACATATATTCTGTGTTAGTCCTGCTGACCTTAATTGCTTTTCTCTCTAGAGCATATCTCCACCTCTCCAGGGACGCCTCAACCTGTTCCCTACTTTCACTACAGAGCACAATGTCATCTGTAAATATCATAGTCCACGGGGACTCCTGTCTGATCTTGTCTGTCAACATGTCCATCACCACTGCAAATAAGAAAGGGCTCAGAGCTGATCCTTGATGTAATCCCACCTCCATCTTAAATGCATTTGTCACTCCTATTGCAGACCTCACCACTCTCACACTACCCTCACACATATCCTGTACCACTCTTACATACTTCTCTGCCACTCCCAACTTCCTCATACAATACCACAACTCCTCTCTAGGCACCCTATGATATGCTTTCTCTAAGTCCACAAAGACACAATGTAACTCCTTCTGACCTTCTCTATACTTCTCCATCAAGACTCTCAGAGCAAACATTGCATCTGTAGTGTTCTTTTCCAGCATGAAACCATACTGCTGCTCACTCATCATCACCTCCCTCCTTAACCTAGCTTCCACTACTCTGTCCCATAACTTCATGCTCTGACTGATTAATTTTATCCCTCTGTAGTTACTACAGCTCTGCACATTGCTTTTATTCTTAAAAGTCAGTACCAAAACACTTCTGCTCCACCCCTCAGGCATCCTTTCACTTTCCAACATTTCATTAAACAATTTGGTTAAAAACTCCACTGCCATCTCTCCTAAACACCTCCATGCTTCCATAAGTATGTCATCTGGACCAACAGCCTTTCCATTCTTTATCCTCTTCATAGCTGTCCTTACTTCATCCTTGCTAATCCGTTGCACTTCCTGATTCATTATCCGCACATCATCCAACCTTCTCTCCCTCTCATTGTCTTCATTCTTCAGCCCCTCAAAATACTCTTTCCATCTGCTCAACACACTCTCCTAGCTTGTGAATATGTTTCCCGCATTATCCTTTAACACACTTACCTGCTGCACATCTTTCCCAGCTTGGTCCCTCTGTCAAACTAATTGGTACAGGTCCTTTTCTCCCCCTTTAGCGTCCAACCTTTCATACAACTCTCCATACGCCTTCTCCTTAGCCTTTGCCACCTCTCTCTTCACCATATGCTTCATCTCCTTATACTCCTGTCTACTTTCTTCATCTCTCTGACGATCCCACTTCTTCCTTGCCAGTTTCATCCTCAGTATACTCTCCTGTACTTCCTTGTTTCACCACCAGGTCTCCTTGTCCTCCTTCCTCTGACCAGATGTCACACTAAGCACCTTTCTAGCTGCCTCCCTTACCAGTTCTTTTCTAGTTACCCAGCTATTCAGTAACTCCTCACTGCCACCCAGTGCCTGTCTTAACTCTTCCCTGAACTCCACCTCACAATAATCCTTTTTCAATTTCCACCATTTGATCCTTGGCACTGCCCTCACACTCCTCCTCCTCTTCTTGATCACCAATGTCATCCTACAGACCATCCTATGCTGCCTAACTACACTTTCCCCTGTCATCACTTTACATTTTCCAATCTCCTTCATATTGGCCCTCCTACAAAGGATATAGAACACCTGTGTGCATATTCCTCCACTCTTGTACGTCACCCTATGCTCCTCCCTCTTCTTAAAATACATATTTACCACAGCCATGTCCATCATTTTTGCAAAATCCACTAAGATTGAGTAGCATAGTTTAAATACATATCTGTAGCATCCAGAGCTTCAGCAGTAACAGCACCAGTACTTATTAGTTATGACCACCCCCTCCTGGTATGATTGTAGGGCAACTTCCTGCACTTTCTCCTGCTAACCTGGTGCACTTGGGCATTCTGAGACAGTGTGGCAACTGTCTAATGTATACAGACAACCCTCTTCTCTTACCTCCCAACACTCATACATGTGAGAGATGCACTTATATCACCAAACTGGAAGCAGTACACACTCCAACCAAGGCCAGACTAGCTGGTCAAGAGGAGAAGGTCGACACCTGCAACTCACTACAAAGAACACACAGCCCTCCAAAACACCAACCATCACAACCCACACATAGAAACACAAACCATACACCCACCTTCGCAGAGGATCTCAGTAAAAACTTACCCAAACAACAGAGACCCCCGAGACATAAATGCACTCCACAACCACAGCACAACACCAACCCCAGAACACATAGCTCACCACCACAGTGTGACCCTCAACCTACGCCCTTAAGGCAAAACACTTTCCCCAATGTACTAATCATAGGAGACTCAATTGTGAGACACACTGATGTCCCACCCACTAGGCTGAACAAGGAGAGGGTGACAGTCAGTTGTCAATCAGGTGCCAGGATCTGCCACATAACACATGCACTCAGGTCACTCCACAACAAGTACAAATATGACTCAGTCATTGTACATTTGGGTGTGAATGACCTGAAACCTACCTCCCTGGACTACATGAAAAGGGATGTGATGCATATTTTAGTAACAAACTCAAAGAAATTAAGAATAAACTTTACAATCTTAAATTATATAAATGGTAACATTTACATCTTGAAGCCTGCCTACATTTTAAGGTAGTCCCTAGAGGGTTAAGTGTCTTGAGGATGCCAACCCATGGGGCAGCCTTTCCTGAATTATTATGTAAATAGCAGGAAATGAACCTTGAGTTTAGTTTTAATTACATGCATTTGCTGAATAACTTTTTGAAACCTATGGAAGATGAATTGTCTGTGACTATTGATAACCTCCTTAAAGAATTGAACACGAGGGATATTCCTGACAGTTATAGACTTAGACTGGATGAAATTTTTACCATTGTTTCTGTATATGAAGGCAAACTTAAAGCCTTAAAAACTAAGAAACTGAATCGTGATTTCACTGATTTTCAAGCTGGTAATATTTTTGTTTGGCCACGCCGTCAGAATGAAAGGGTTTCTGTTCAACAAAGGGCTGCACAAGCCACTGTTTCGGGTTGTACTAGAGACACTATGAATATTCATGAAGATATAGGAGCTGCTATCCATTCTGAACACACAGTTGCTTCAGTTCCTCCACCCATGGTAGAAGCAAGTACGTCAGCTCTGATACCGGATGTGAGGACGTCTAGTATTATCATGAAAGAGAATACAACGTCTTGTAGTGATAATGGATATCTAGGAGCAAGACCTAAGGCTGCTACTATTTTAACTGGGCCTAGTGCTCCTTTTCCCACACTTCCAGCTTCGATAAAGGATTACAACGCCCAGAATGATTGGCAGAAGAGGAAATTACTGTTCGAGAGAGAAGGGGTGAAGAATGCCATGTGGAAACAACAGAAAATACATTAGTATTCAATCTTTCTAGTTTACAGCTAACTGAGGAACAGGTTAGTGTATTAAATCATGATTTGTCATTCATACCTGCTACTAAAACGAATATTACTGAGACTATTTTACAGCTTAGCAAGGAATGTAATGCTTAGAACTATTTTTCCAGTTATTAGCACTTCTGGTATGCGTAATAAAAAGCCTAGTGTCTTCTGTTCACCTACAGCTGGGTCTGTTGAGATGTTTATTAATCAACGTATAAAAGATCTACTGGGGCCAGAGATGACACCGAATAAAGGAACATTTGTTAATTTAACAGGAGCAGAAGTCGAAGCTTTGGCCTCATTAAAGGAAAATAATGACATTCAAATACATCCTTCTGACAAGGGGCAGGGATATTGATCTTTGATAATGCTGTATATAAAACAAAAATGTATGAAATGTTGTCTGACTGCAATGTGTATGTTGAGTTACATGCTGCTTCTTTGACTAGGTTGGTACAACATGTATGAAATGCGCTTTATGATTTGCTAATGAATTGACTAATTGACATTGAATTATATGAATATTTTTCTGTAGAACATCCTGTCACACCCGTAATTCATGGACTGCCTAAGAGTCATAAGTGTCTGTCAGACCCCCCCCCCAATAAGTCCTACTGTATCTGGCACTGATTGGCTTATTTTTGTAGAACATAAATTAGGGCAGATTGTTAATAATGTTCACACTCCAAAGAGACTAGGTCCCTTTTGAAACAAAGAGATCATGCTTGGAAAACCTGGACTAAAACTAAACAACCACCTTTTCTTCAAAAATACAGGCAACTAAGGAACCTTGCAAAAAAACATACAACTAATGACAAAAAGTTATACTATAGCTCTGCTCAGCTTAACAACAAATCCAGTCCTCGAAAATTTTGGTCAACTCTCAACAACATCCTCTATCCTGGAAAGCCGTCTAATCCCTCCCCATACCCTAACTCTTCCTCTCAGGAAACAGCTACCCTCCTGAATCAACACTTTATCTCTTCCATCCAAAATCTGGTAACCTCTAAGCCAAACTCTACTTCAACACCCACCCCTCCAAGTCCCACTAACACAACCTTGTTTTCTTTTGAGCCAGTTCCCATTACTTACATCAAATCTCTACTACTCAAGCTAAAACCTTGCTCTCCTTCCACTGACAATCTATCTCCTACATTCCTCAAACTTGCTGCTGACTCAATTGCCTATCCTATATCTATACTAATTAATCGATGTATTCTGGAATCAACTGTCCCCACCCTTTGGAAACCTTTCATCACTATCCCTCTTCATGAAGGTGGAAACTCCACTGACCCCTCAAACTACCGACCCATTGCCATTCTGTCCCCCCTCTCCAAGATATTAGAAAAATGCATTCACTCACAGCTTTGCAGTCACCTCCTCACATAACACTTACTTATCCCTACCCAACATGGATTTCGTCCTCACCACAGCACCACCACTGCCCTCCTCTCCTTCACTCATATAATTGCAGAGGCCCTAGACAACAATAAACTAATTTCCTGTCTCTTCCTAGATCTCTCCAAAGCCTTCAATACTGTTTCTCATCCTCTACTACTACTATCCAAACTCACAAATCTCCACCTATCCCCCTCCGCACTTGCCTGGTTTAATAGTTACCTATCTGGCAGGGAACAATCTGTCAAATGGCTCTCATCCTCCTCACCTTTCCTTCCCATCTCCACTGGTGTTCCCCAAGGCTCCATCTTGGGACCCCTTTTGTTTAACATCTTCACCAATGATCTTTACACCTCATGCAAAGAATCCTCCCTTATTCAGTATGCCGATGTCTCCAGACTTATATCCATCTCAAATAACATTCCTGAACTACACTCCCTGACCCAACAGGCCCTACTATCCACTGAACAATGACTCTCTCACAACCTATTGATCCTAAATCCCACAAAGATCAAACTCTTACTTTTCCTTCCCCATTATCTTTATCATCACAAAACCTCCTTTTTTATTGCATCTTCTAACAATACAACTACCCAACCTGACACTCACACAAAACTCCTAGGGGTCATTATCGATGATGAACTAAAGTTCAACCTCATCATACTCCAATGTATAAAAAAAAAAAAACAGAAACTAGGTCTGCTATATCGGAACAAAAAATTTCCTAACCCCTGAATCTAGACTTACCCTGGGCCAGGCACTCCTCCTCCCCTCCCTCTTATACGCCGCCCCAGTTTTTACTAATATCCAGGCCTCCACTCTAAACAAACTCCAACAGACTTACCATAAAATAGCCCGATTCATTACTAACTCCCCATACAACTCACACCACTGCATTTCTTTAAACTCTCTTCAATGGCTTGAACTTCCCCAATTTCTGCTATCTTATCAATTTCATATGCTACACTCTATTCTTTATAAACCCTCCTTCTGTCCATCTCTATCTTCCTTAGTCTCCATATACATCCCATCCCAGACCCTCTGTATGTCTAAACAACAATTATTTGATATTTACCACCCAAAAAGGTCAGTAGGTAAACTACTCTACAAACACTCCTTTGTCCATGCTTGGAACAAACTTCCCCTTGACTTACGTTCAATCTCCCACACCTCACACTTTAAAAATGAACTAAAGGCTTATTTTCTCAATTCCAGAACCTGCCCTTGCCATGACCCTACCTAGTCTTCCTTCCCTTTATGTACCCTCAAAAGGACCATACTTAGTACCTCATTACACCTCTCTCTCCAATGTGTCTACTATGCATTTGCATAATTTTATACAAACAAAAAATGTTTATTGTTGACCTGTTGAACTAGATCAATGTAAAATTGTTACTTAGCTTCTTTTTAATGCAACTTTAACTTTATGCATGTAACCCAACATATGTGAATCTTTTTGCTATAACTGCTATTATATCAATATTGTTTAAAATTGCACTTGTTTAAAATGTACTAATGAAGCTTTTTTCCTCGGGTCTCCACTGAAAATGGGCCACAAGCCCAGTTGGACAAACCCGGTTTACAAATGTCAATAAATAAATAATATAATTTTGAGAGATACTCAACATTTTTTAAAAGAATTGTTTGAATTTAGTTCTACTCATGACACATCCAATTTATTGTTTGATACACCTGATGTTAATACTTTGTTTAAGGTGATACCCAATATGTAAGGGGTGGAAGCGGTTAGATTATTTTTATACAAGTATAGTGCTTTTTTTAAAGACTTGATCTTTGTGATTTGTAAACTTTTAGACCTTATTTTAGAGAACAATGTTTTCATGTTTAAAGAACACATTTACTTGCAAAAGTTTGGCATGGCTATGGGCACTTCATGTGCCAATAGCTACGTCAACCTTGTTATGGCACAATGGGAATTTGAAAATGTCCTAAATCCTCATCCTTTTTTGAAACACCTTAGATTGTTTAGGAGATTTGTGGATGATGTTTTTCTTTTATGGGATGGTAATATATCTGAGTTGCAAGCTTTTATTACCTACCTTGAATCCACTACTGAATTTTAAGGTTCACTATGAATGTACATGATCAATATATAGATTACCTTGATGTACATCTATATAGGGATAGAGAAAGAAGTTTACATACTTCCTTATACAGGAAATCATGTAGAAGGAATACACTTCTACATCGTAATAGCATGCACCCTGGTTATGTTTTTAAAACTATTGCTCTGAATCAAGTGCATAGAATGTTTAGGTTACATACTAGTGAATATAGATTCCAGCAGGCACTTGGGACTTTAGAGCAAGATTTAATATGGCGTGGTTCATAGGTTCATAGGTAGGTACTAGGCTATCGGCCCCAGGGCCCATACAAGCCTAGCCAAAAAATGTACCCTGGCTTTCGCCACCCAAGAAAATTATTTTCCTGTGCCCCTGTCGAGCAGAGCCACAGAAGTGATCTCCGGGGTGAATTTCCCATTTCCCATCCAATCAACAAGATTTTTCTTGAAGAGTGCTAATGAGGAGCTCTGTTTGACATAGATAGGTAGTCTGTTCCAGAGTATGTGAAGTCTCTGGTACAGGAATCTATCCCTCCAGCATGTTCTGTTTATTGTGGTGACAAGGTTAAGGTCCTAGAGCGTGTAGCTCGGAGGGATTGGGATTTCTTTAAGTGGAGCATGTCCAACAGCTCTGGGTTTGACATAGCTTTGTATGTTAGGCAGAGATCGCCCCTGAGTAGGCGATATGCAATGGAGTAAAGCTGTGGTTTTTTGAGACGGTCTGCATAGGGCATCTGTTTGAGGCCAGTAATCCTCTTTGTGAGGTATTTCTGTGGTCTTTCCAGTTGTTGTAGATGTCTTGTGAAGTACATACCAAAAGGGGTGTTGTACTCTATAATGGGTCTAATGAGTGATGAGTAGAGGGGAGTAATGACCTCTTTTTTTCTGGATGAGAATCCTTTTCTGATGAGATGAGCCACGTAGAAGGATTTCCTGACCATTGTGGCGATGTGATTATCAAAGGAGAGACTACTGTCCACCTGTGTCCTAAGGTCTCATCACATTTTCTGCATTAAGTAGACTACCAGCTATGTGGTAGTTCATGGGTACATAGTTTTTACCAAAGGGGATGACAATACACTTTTTGGCATTGAGCTTTAGACCATGGCTTTGACACCAGGTATCTGTCTCAGTGAGGCCCTTTTGTAGTTTGTCCATATCATTAGGAGTTTCGATTATTGCTCCTAGTTTGCAGTCATCTGCAAACTTTGTTAGCCAAAGACCTTCTGTATTGGCCTGCACTTCAGAGAAGTAGATACCAAACAGGGGAGGAGGACCCAGGACTGAACTCTGTGGTACTCCACTTGTCACTGGTCTGATGTCGGATTTGGAATCCGCTACTTTCACAGTGTGGGTTCTGTCCGTGAGCCAGTTGGCAACCCATTTTGTGACATAGGGATTTATACCTAGTTTAGTGAGCTTATCTATAATTCCAGAGTGGGGGATGGTGTCGAAAGCCTTGGCGAGATCTAGATAAGCTGTGTGAACCATTTTACCCTCATCTATGGCTTTGGTGACTGCTTCAAAGAAGTCAATCAGGTTTAGGAGACATGATCTGCCTTTTACAAATCCAAACTGAGTAGGGTCTAGAGTTTGGAGATTACCAATGTCTTTGTTTATGAGTTCCACGATGATACATTCCATGGCCTTGCAGACCAGGCTCGTCAGGCTAATGGGGTGGTAGTTCCCGGGGTCTGTCGTGGCTCCCCCTCGGTTATTCTCATAAAGATCTTGGGGTGGCTAATGATGTAGTGAGGTGTAATAGATGTACTTCAGCTAAACCATAGTTTTCAGATAGACAAGACACTTGCAGTAGGAAAAAGAAGAAGAATAAGGAGGTGAATTTTGTCAGGCCTGTTATCACATTCAGTAGTGATGTAAATAAGATATGTGATGTGATTCGTAAAACCTGGCCTATACTTACCTCTGATGATTCCATATCAGGTATAGTAAGCAGTTCACCTCATTTTTGCTTTAAGAATGGTATGTCTTTTGCTATGATAGAAAAAAAGGTGTTGCACCTCTATCTAAAAGGAAAGGTACTTTTGCTTGCAGGAATTGTGCAGCATGTCAGTTTATTTCTACTTCCCACGAATTTCATCATCCTGTTACTAGTTTTGTATTTAAGCCCAGAGTCTATGCAGATTGCTCCACCAGAAATCTGGTTTACCTTGCTTCATGTAATAAATGTACCAGTTTCTATGTGGGAAAAACTAGAACTTTGACAGAGAGTTTACTTGAATACTTGCCCAATATTAGACATAGAGATCCCACAAGTGCATTATTTAAATATGTTCATGATAATGTTGATCATTCTTTTAGTTTCTTAGTTTTACAACGTTTTAACAGAGCAGGTAATTTGAATAATATTGTAGAGAAAGCAGAGACTAAATGGATAGTGCTTTTGCAAGCACATAAGTGCCCTGGGTTAAATGGGTATGTTCCCTTAAAGTCTTTGCTTAGGGAATGTAAATTGCTTCATTGAATAATTGATTGCACTATATATATCTGATGTATTTTTTGTATTTTTTCTGAAGAAGTGCCTAGTATACGGGTATGAAAGTGCTAACCTATTTTTTATTAGAAACTTATGATTTTCATGCTATGTTTGCTCCAGTCTCATTTGTTTTTCTTTCTTGAAATTTGTAGCATCTAAGCCCCTGTGGCACAATATTAAACTTTAGACATTCAGGTAAATAACCATTATCAAGTTGAAAGCTATGCACCCTCAAAAGTTTTTGCTCAAGTTATTTAATTAATTCATTCAGATGTATAAAATTCATGATTAGCTGCCACAGAGCTACCGCTAGAAAAGGTAAAAGTTGTTGCAAACCAATCATTCAGATTTGTCTGTTTATTGTTCTGTTCCACCAGGTTTTGTTCTGGTGTAGCAGAGGTAGAAGGGTTCACATTTACAGTACCTAGGAAGTTGCCATAATTCACAGTTCAGCAGTTGTTCACATTTTTAGACAGCACCCAAAGCATAGATAGATGTCTCCTTGCTATCTAATGCTGGCATACTGTCGTGTTGATGCACATGGACTTCCAGAAATCTACAGTTCCCTTGAAGTGTATCATCAGAAGACTGCGGTAGAATATCCCTGCATTTTGACAAACTTCGCTTGTTTCTGTCACATATGGATTGCAGGATGATAACCTTCCCATTTTGGATGAACTGGGAGGAGAACTGGCTGAAAAGTTCCATTAACAAGTTTAAATTCCCTCTGACTGATTTCATTACAGTTACTAGGTCAACCTGATCTGCAGGAACAGCATCACCACTGGAGTTCAGGAACGGCTGACTACAATCCAAAGTATCCATTCTGTCATTTCTCAAGCTGCCACAAGTAAACTTGTACACAAAAAATGAAACAAAGCAAGAACACAGCTAGTGAAACCAGCAACCAAAAAAAGTATACACAACTGGCAACAGAGGATACAATCTGATGAAAACAAAGTTTAATAAAATAATGTAAAGGTTGAGCCCAAGGCTTTTCTCCTAAACAAATTCATGGGATTTCCTCAGAACCAAACATAAATGAAAAATTATGTGCCAGCAAACTTCTTTATATATTCTGACCAATCAAGTGCAATCAAAGATTTAAAGAACCTGAGCACGATTAATAGCATGATAAAAAATACAATTAGAAGTCAGGAATGAATACAACAAAATGTTAACCATTATTACTATATACAGAACAACAAACTAATCTGTAAAAAAAAACACTACAAGCAAATGCATTGTTTTATTTTCACTTTTTTCCACTTTTTTAGTCTAAGTCTCTACACCTTTAAAACTTGTGTACACCATTTTTTTGGTTACTGGTTTCACTGGGTACATTCCCTCCTTGTTTCAACTCTTAAAATGTGTTTACAAGAGGAGGGAAATGAGACGTGAAAAAAATGATATTATTTTTGAATTCTTGTGCATCTAGATAGTACAGAGTGATGGCACTTAGTAGAGTTGTTTTGGCCCACCCTGGCAGAAAAGGAATTAAATCCTGCAATGGAGATTTGAAATTGTCTATGAAAGTCCAAGCCAAAGATCCTTCTGATATAACCAGTGCCAGGCTAAAACAGGCTAGTTCTCAGATGACTGGCATTATATCTGAATCATTACTATTTAATTTCATAGGTATGTAGATTCATAGGTAAGAACTAAGCTAGCTGCTCTTGAGGGCTATTTTAAGGCTACCCAGTTTCCCTTTTTGTGCTCGAATTAACCTGTCCTGTTTGGTTAGAGAGTGACCTTATCCATTCCATGGTCGATAATTATATATTACCCCTAATGAATATAGCTTGGATCATACCACAGATAATCTGAGGGGACACATGCATGGGATAAAGCATTTAGGAACTGCCTCTGTCCATTAGAAGTACAGGGGGCAATTCTGGAGTAAATTTTCTGTTTCCAATCCATAGATCAAAGTTGCATTTAAATATGGACAGAAATTAACTTTGTTTTATGTAGATGGGGAGTCTGTTCTAGAGTAGTGGTATCCTGTACAAGATATACCATCTTGTCCTTCCAAACCATGCTGTTGATGTTGCAGAAGGGGTTTATACCCCTAGACCAAGTATTTATTTGCTATTTACTTGCCGATGTGCAGTAAATCCATCCATACTGGGTCAGAGGATGACGTGTATACCAGACAGCAGGTCACCTCTTAGCAGTCTGTAGTAGATGACAGGGCTTTGAGTCAGTCCATGTAAGACATGTTGTTTAGGTCTTTTATCCTTTCTGTAAGGTATCTCTGTAGGCATTCAAGTTGTTGCATGTGTCTGGACAGATACCTGTCAAAGGTGGCATTATATTCAATGATTGACCTAATGAGGGATGAATGAAGGGAGGACAATGACATCCCGAGATCTAATCACAATCCCTTTGTTTATAAGCTGTGCAATGTTAAAGGATTTTCTTACAACAGTGGACACACATTGGTTAAAAGTTAGGCCACTGTCCATGTAAGTTCCCAATTCCCAAACAACTGGGTCAGCTCTCAGGGGCATATTTTTAATGTGTTAGTTCCATGGGATAGATGACTTCATATGGTATTCCCTTCTATTAAACAATCAATTATTTTATTTTTTTGAAAGGTGCTGTCCTCTGTATAATTTCAGAACAGTTAGAGGATACAGAGCAGGTATCCCTGTGTAACACAGTCCCCAATAGGTGTGCAAGAGGGCATGCCTCCCCCACAAAAAGTCTTGCTAAAATGTGTCACTCATCTCATTTGTTTATTTATTTGTTTGTTTATTTATGGTTTGTTAGATAGGTGGACCGGTCTGAAGACAATTTTCAGATGCAACCTAGGTCACAAGGGCAAGACAATACATTAACAATAGATAAACCAGAAAGTGAGTTATAAATGTCACCATGAAGTTTACATAATATTAACAGCAGACTTTACATCAGAAGGAATATGAATTGCATAAAACATTTACATAACTATTAATGCAACTAAACTTTGTAGACAGACACAGTAATAACTTTTAAAGCTGACGCAAAGAAGAAACACAAAAGTTAGACTAATATGCAAGTGTACATCCACAATGTGATCTAAACAGAGAGCAAGCAGACTGGTATAATGAATAAAGTTACAGTTTTACTCAGGAAGAGGCAAAGTTAACAATTGTAGAAAGTGTAGCATACAATATTCCTTTTCAGTATTGTGGAAGACCCATTTTGACTTTTGTGGCGAGTCTATAGGACTATGCATAAACAAACAGATACTTACACATTGATAATTCTTCTGATGTTATGCCCTGCCATCTTAACGTTTGCCGATTCACTTAAGGTACTTAAAAGATTATTTTATTTGTTTAGCAGTGTAGAGAGCACTTATCAAATTGGAGCTATTTTCGACTCAGCCTGGAGGTTACAATAGAGTTATCTAAATAAGTGATATATACAAAACATTCAGAACAGTAAAAATTAAACAAAAAGTCCCAGAAATGTGATATAACTGTAGAATAAAAGTACACAGAAATAAGATTCAGATGTGAAGCAGACATAGTTGGCAATAGTTCCAGTCTCACATAGACCTACCACGACAGCAAACCAAACACATAATCACACAAAAACATACTCAGAGGCTCTAAATAAAGATCTGCCTAAGCAGCAGAGACCTCCAAAGCAACCGCTACCCCAAAACAAAACACGTGCAACACATATCTCACAAAGCCAGTGTGCCGAACAGTCACAGCCCTTAAGACTAAACAACACACCTGATACACTTGTAATAGGTGACTCTATCGTCAGGCACACTGACGTCCCGCTCACCAGGCTGGACAAGGAGAGGGTCACGGTGAGCAGCCTGTTGGGCGCTAGGATCCGCCACATAACACAAGCACTCAGGTCGCTCCAAGGCAAGTACAAATATGACTCAGTCATTGTCCATGCTGGTGTGAATGACCTGAGACGTACCTCCCTGGACTACATGAAAAGAGACATAAAGGAGCTCTCTGAGCATGAGGCCCAGGCCGGTATGACCCTGACCTTGAGTAGCATCTTACCCTCACCAAGAATGATGCCACAATATGAAGACAAGATGATCAATTTCAACAATTGGCTTAAGTACTGGTGTCATTCAAAGGGGATCCAATGCCTGTCAGCTTGGGATGATATGCTCGACAAGCCACGATGTTTCGCTAGGGACGGCTTGCACCTGTCACCCCTGGGCTTTCGGATATTGGCAAAGGCTCTTGCTACCCCCATAGTGCCTTTTTTAGGCAAGGCTCAAAAGACAAACCCACCTCCATAGGTATCACAATGGATAAGAAACTAAGAGTAATGCTACTCAACGCCAGAAGTCTAAACCTCAAGATGCACGCACTCGAAACTCTCCTTAGCATGGAGAACATCAATATCTGTGCAGTAACAGAAACCTGGTTCAGGGCTCCCGAGAGCACCCCAGCACTACCAGGTTATACCTCATACCATGCTTTTCAGCCCCAAAACTTGGACCGAACCACAAAAGGAGGGGGAGTATCGATATTCATCAAAGATACCCACACCTCCAGGTTGGTGGCAAAGCACGAAGCATCAGAGACTATCCATGGGCAACTAACAGTGGGTAAAACTGCCTTCCAGTTTATAGCCTGCTACAGACCATCCTCCCAAACCCACGAACCCCACTCGGCCTTTCTGAGAACACTGGAAAATATGAAGGTCTCTCCAAACACCATTATATTGGGCGACTTCAACTACCCAAACATAGACTGGGAGCATTACTCTAGCTCCAACACCCTAGCCCAAAGGTACCTAGAATTTATAAACTCAAATGCTATGGAACAACTTGTTACCACTCTCACAAGAGGGGAAAACATACTGGACCTGATCATCACCAACATGGGGACTCTATGCTCCAGACCAGAAGTGTATCCCTCACTGGTAAGATCAGACCATAAACTAATCTCACTGGATATTCACATCCTGATCCCACCCCCTGCCCAGAAAACCACAGTGAAAAACTTCTCTAAAGCAAATTTCACACTCCTCAAAACCAAGGTGGAATCCTTCAAAGCCCCCGGGCCTGTGGAAAATACGTCCCAGACCGCAGAATCCTT
Source organism: Protopterus annectens (assembly GCF_019279795.1). Taxonomy (NCBI): domain Eukaryota; kingdom Metazoa; phylum Chordata; order Ceratodontiformes; family Protopteridae; genus Protopterus; species Protopterus annectens. The sequence goes on from NC_056731.1 coordinate 1,841,143,068, forward strand.
TATAAATGCATTCTATGAACACCTTTAGGAATGCATGGATCATGCGATCCCAAATAAAACCAAGACCCAATCCTCCAAAGGCAGACGTCCTGTCTGGTGGACCCCAGCCATAAACAAACTATACAATAGAAGGAGGAAGCTACTAAATGATAGAGCAAAATCCCAAAAGGAAGGCATCACTGATCAGTATTAGCAAAAACTACGGGCACTCAAAAATTGTCTAAGGCCAGCTTCGAGAGAAAAATTGCACAGGACACTAAGGATAATCACAAGGCTTTCTTTAGTTATGTTAGGAACCTGGGTGGTAATTCCCAGATATGCTCAGAATTAGCCCAAAATGACAAAAAATACACTGAACCCACAGACATTGCCAACATCCTAGCTGACAGGTTCAGCGCAAACTTCTCCCCCCCCCTCCCCACCAAAAGGGCAAATATCTATCCCAGCAGAGTGCTGCCCCCCTGACATCTCAGATGCTCAGGTAAGAGCCACCCTCTCCAAAGCAAAAAGCACAGCATCAATGGGACCAGAAGGTGTCCTGGGCTGCGTCCTACATGAACTCCAAGAAGAGCTAAACCCAAACATAAAACATAAAACTACTGTTCAATCTCAGCCTTATTACAGGATATGTGCCCAAAGAGTGGCGTACAGCAACAGTGGTCCCTCTCCATAAAGGTGGTGCCTCAACGGATCCTGGAAACTATCGCCCCATAAGCCTGACTAGCTTGGTCTGCAAAGCTATGGAAAGGATCATCATGGACCTCATAAATAAAGATATTGGGGACCTACAGACACTGGATCCTACCCAGTTCGGCTTTGTTAAGGGCAGATCCTGCCTCTTAAACCAGGTTGATTTCTTTGAAACAGTCACCAAGGCCATTGACGAGGGGAAGGTGGTCCACACAGCCTACCTGGACCTCGCAAAAGCCTTCGATACAATACCCCACTCGGGCATTATAGATAAGCTCACCAGCTTAAATATAAACCCCTATGTCACTAGATGGATTGCAAACTGGCTCAAGGACAGAACCCACATGGTTAGAATTGCTGGAGCCATGTCAGACTCCAAACCAGTTACAAGTGGTGACCCACAAGGCTCAGTCCTGGGACCTCTCTTGTTCGGTATATATTTCTTGGTGGACAGGCCAACATGGAAGGACTGTGGCTGACCAAGTTCGCAGATGACTGCAAACTGGGCACCATAATTGACTCTCCAGCCGACACAAGCATCCTCCAAAAGGGCCTCATAGAAACAGACAACTGGTGCCAGAGCCATGGCCTCAAGCTAAATGCCAAAAGTGTATAGTCATCCCCTTTGGCAAAAACAAAGTGCCCACAAATTACCACATAGGTGGTAATCCATTAAGTACAGAAGAAGTAATTAGGGACCTGGGGACCCAAGTTGATAGCAATCTCTCATTTGACAACCACGTGGCCAAAGTGGTTAGAAAAACATTTTATATAGCCCACCTAATCATGAAGGGATTCACATCTAGATCAGGGGAGGTCATAGTGCCTCTTTACTCATCCCTCATCAGGCCCATAATTGAGTACAATGCCCATTTTGGGATGTACCTTACCAGACACCTGCAGCAACTGGAAAGACCCCAAAAGTACCTCACCAAGAGGATCAAAGGGCTCAAACAGATGCCATATGCTGCCCGGTTAAAGAAACTCCAGCTCTACTCAGTGGCATACCGCCTGTTCAGAGGCAATCTGTGCCTGACGTATAAAGCCATGTCCAACCCGGAATTAATGGACATGCTGCATCTCAGAAAATCCAAATCCCATCGAGCTACGCGCTCGAGAGACTTGAACCTCAGTACTGAAATAAATAGGACATGCTGGAGGAACAGATTCATAATCCAAAGGCTCCCTTCACTCTGGAATAAAATCCCAGTCCAGGTTAGACAGAGTCCCTCATTGACCCTCTTCAAGAGGAATCTTGATGAGTGGATGGGAGATCGTAGGTTTACCCCGGGTATCACTTCTGTGTCACTGTTAGACAGAGGCACAGTATACTAACCTCGAAAAAGGGCATAGCAAAATAAATTTAAAATGGGTGGCGAAAGCCAAACGCATTCTGGCTAGGCTTATAATTGCCCTAGGGCAGATAGCCTAGTATGAACCTATGAATACATACAGAACGATTTATACTATTTACAAAATGTCAGTTTCTGTGTCAAAGCTGTCAGTTTCCTGTCAGTAGAAAGTAAGAGTGAATAAAAAGTGAAGAGAGAAAAAGGAAAGAAAGTATGGGTACAGAAAGATGAATTGCTACGTTTAGTAAACTTTAAGTTAAACTTAGGCTTATATCATGCCTCCACTCCCACTACTCTGTAAAGCTCTGCATTTTATTTAGAATTTCAGTGAGAAACAGAAAAGGGAATATCACCTACATTGACAAAGAAGGTTAAGTAGAATGGAATTATTCCCCAGTAAGGATGTGAATGTGGCTTGAATCTTGGGGGAAGGAGGTTAAGCATAATATAAGAACTATTTTCAAATTAGTGTGTGTGTGTGTGTGTGTGTGTGTGTGTGTGTGTGTGTGTGTGTGTGTGTGTGTGTGTGTGTGTGTGTGTGTGCGTGTGTGTGCATGTGTGTTTGTGTCTGTGTGTACCAGTGGGTCTGAGTTGCAGGACTGCTGAGTGGCTGATTGACCCTGGATGTGTGATCAACACGAGGTGATAAACACTTGATGCCATCACTTTTTTCAAAAATTATTTTCATTGAGTGCTAGTAATTAGCAAACATGGTGGTGTAGTTAGCTTTTAACTTATCTGCATCTGTCTGGCATGGCATCTTGGCTAATGCCAAGTTTCATGCATTATTTCCTTTAGAGAATTATGTCCAACTTTCATCATTTTGGGATTGTATTTTCTTTTCTTGAAATATTTATAAGTAAAAAAAAATGTTAAGAAGAAAATGTTGTTATTTAATAAAGGCCACAGTATATCACAGTCTGTCTAGATTTAGTACAGTTATATATAAACTGCTGTTTACTTACTTGAATGTCTGGTCTTAATAGCTCTAAATAAGTTCTTGCTGTGGACACGTGGTTGGTTATGACTTCTCAGATCATTTATGACGAGGGCTATGATTTACACGTCTTTCTGCCCAAGTTTGCTTGCAGTGATACTTCTCAGTTGTCTACATTTTTGCAGAATGTACTGCGCTTTGCTATATATTTTCTTTTGTTCCTTATAAAATTTCTAATTCATGTAATTAAATGAGAGATATTTGAGTTTCAGACTTCATATCCATACGAAATGCATACTTATGCAAAACCTGTTTGTTATTCTAGCAACTTTTTAAGTGTATAAGAGAGAGTTTTAAAATCTGTCCCTTTTTTGAGGCCCTCGTCTCTCCATTGTTTTTGTTTTTGACCAGATTTCTTGTGGTAAGATGCTGATTGCGGCACTGAAACTTACAAATCAGTCTAGATTGGAGCTAAAGAGATATGCAGACTTTTTTAGAAGAACTTCATTATGATAAATTGTAATAGACTAGGCATGGATGTAAATTTGTCATTATATTTGATATTGTTTATGAGTATATTTACAATGCTGTCTGAGCCTCATGTAATAGCACAAATCCTGAAGTAACCCTTTCATTCCACAAACTGCTGCTGCTGCTTGTACATCAGGATCTCCTTATATTTTCTTACAGGTAAGTTCTACCTTTAAAAACATTTTAGTCCACAACCCACATTTCAGTGGCTGTTTATTTTGAATGTTATATTTCTGCATGTAGAACCGAAAACAAAAGCCAAGTTGTGATATTCTGTACCCTTTGTTTAAACTGAGGGTAGCAGCTAAACCTATACTATTACAACTTACTGTTTGTATGGGTATGTACAGATGGGGGAGGGAT